>NC_052345.1:3930185-4111467 GCF_016432855.1 Salvelinus namaycush
TAGTTGGGAAGAGTGATGCTTAGTAATGATGTTTTTGTGAGAGAATTGTATTTCTGTTTAAAGTTTCACTAAGTCATTGGCACGCCCCCAGGGGCACAGACAGGACCTGGCGTCATGAGACAGCCCTTTTCTATGTTCCGAATAAAACCCCCACCTGAGTTTTCTATCACCAGACCAGCCTACCTCGATTTCCACGAGAGGGCCAAGGTTTGAGACCAGACCAGTACCTCTATCACAGAGGGAAATAAGGTTTACGTAGATTGCTGAATCTTTTAACCATACCACTTGGTTAAACTCTTAGACTATCGATACCGACAGAATAAGAACAAGTCTTTGATATTTATTACTAGTCTGCAGCTAAGAATTCGGTATCATTGAACGCGAAGACCGATAACCGCCGAAACATCTATTCTATAACGACATGAATGAATGTCACTCTGAACTATCCATCCTAACGACGACAAAGAGAAAGAGAGGGCGGACAAACTCTCCAACAGAAACAAGATCCCGACGACTCACTGAGCGTAAATATATATATTGATTGCAATTATTCCAGAATGAGTGAGCGTTCATGTGCAAAGGATTAGCATTTCAATTGTTATAATCATCAACTCTGTAGTGTCTTCTCAGCTGACCCCCACTCCCCTTTTGTCTAACAAGCCGCCATGCCGGTTTAGCCCACTAGGGCACATCCGCTATCATTTCTTTGTAACCATATCTACTTTGTTTGTTTGTGTGATGCATTTCTGTGAGTACTTAGTTAGTAAATAAATTGTTTTAAGACAATTGATGTATGTGTAACAGTATAACTTTAAACCGTCCCCTCGCCCCGACACGGGCGCGAACCAGGGACCTTCTGCACACATCAACAACAGTCGCCCACGAAGCATCGCTACCCATCGCTCCACAAAAGCCGCGGCCCTTGCAGAGCAAGGTGCAACACTACTTCTAGGTTTCAGAGCAAGTGACGTAACTGATTGAAACGCTAGTAGCGCGTACCCGCTAACTAGCTAGCCATTTCACATCCGTTACACTCACCCCCCTTTCAACCTCCTCCTTTTCCGCAGCAACCAGTGATCCGGGTCAACAGCATCAATGTAACAGTATAACTTTAAACCGTCCCCTCGCCCCGACACGGGCGCGAACCAGGGACCCTCTGCACACATCAACAACAGTCACCCACGAAGCGTCGTTACCCATCGCTCCACAAAAGCCACGGCTCTTGCAGAGCAAGGTGCAACACTACTTCTAGGTTTCAGAGCAAGTGACGTAACTGATTGAAACGCTACTAGCGCGTACCCGCTAACTAGCTAGCCATTTCACATCCGTTACACTTCCCTTTGTGTAGTAATATTGAATTTTAAAAGCCTGTTATGGTAAATGAAGTGCCCTTTAATATAGACAACATGAAGAATTCAATAAATCTGATTGCCCTCTAAGGTCAATGTCCACACCCCGCGGACATCTAATTAGCACAATACAAAAATCCCCATAAAAATCCATCTATTTTACATTTTTTTTAACATTTTAGTCATTTTAGCAGACGCTCTTATCCAGAGCGACTTACAGTAGAGTGCATACATTTTATTACATTTTACATACTGAGACAAGGATATCCCTACCGGCCAAACCCTCCCTAACCCGGACGACGCTATGCCAATTGTGCGTCGCCCCACGGACCTCCCGGTTGCGGCCGGCTGCGACAGAGCCTGGGCGTGAACCCAGAGACTCTGGTGGCGCAGCTAGCACTGCGATGCAGTGCCCTAGACCACTGCGCCACCCGGGAGATCTCTTTAGATAGCTAGCTAGCCATTTCACATCCGTTACATATGGATGACTCATAGTGAAGACCGGGTTCGTGCAGATAACCAACAATTTACGACGTTTGGAATGAGACTAACATGAGGTAAAGAATAATTCATTAATCAGAAGACTAAGTGATCAGATATTAAAATATCTGAAAGTTATATTAGGAAAATTATAACTTTGTAATCTGAATATTTTCCTTGGTGCCCCGACTTCCTAGTTAATTACAGTTACATGATTAAGTAGTTTAATCACGTAATAATAATTACAGAGAATTTTTGATAAAGATTAATCTTCAGTTTAATGATGCCAAAGACACAACAGCATGCATGTAAAGCCCTAGTTATTTGGTTACTTTAACAGTAATTTCTGAACATTATTTATTTCATGTGATTAGTGATTCATTTACATCTGTCCCTCATTTTAAGGTCAACCCTGTTACATGAACTGAACTCTTGTTTTAATATGGTGAAACTATTCTTTGAAAAAAGATTGTGATTTTTAATTTTTTTTGCATAAGAAACACTATCTAGTAGTCAAATCAGAGTAAAAACCCAGTGAGCTGGTTCAACTCTTTTTGATAATTCTCTGCTGTTTTGTGGTGGAAAACTGAGCATCTCAACCTTTCTATCCAGACACAGACATGCTAGAAATGTTAAGATTGCATTCAATTACTACTCCCTGTTGCACAATACTAGCTTCCATTCCCCCGGTCACAAGCAGATTCATGGCTGATTTAAAGGACTATTTTAACAATGTAGTGTTTTTGTTGGTTTCACTAGTCCCCTGTTACGGTCAACCCTGTTACTTTATTTGACACATTGGCTATTACTATAGTATTTATTTTTCATTAAACCTCTTGAGATGGCAAAACATGTATTTTATTAAGTTGAACACGTGCTCTTTATGACAGAATGTTAAAATGATGTGAAATCAACCTCTCTTTTTTTTTACCAAGGTACACTTAAAATTGGTTGGAACGACCAGATATTTTCAAAAATATATAATTAATCAATTAATTGTTACAGAAGCAGCCTATAATCTAATCCACACCATGGTTCTTACTTAATGAAATCAAATCTCCATGTTCCTCTTCTCCTTCTCCTCTCTCAGTTCCACTCTGCCCTGGTGTTTTCCTGCAGACGACCAGACCCAACAGTAAAGTACAGGGAGGCGATCGACCTGGGGACTCTGGGAGGGTGGAGGGGAACGGGCTAGATTTGTCCTGTTGGAAGTATTCAACATAGATTAACATTAAACCAAATATTGTATTAATTTAGTCTAAACCTCTGATTCGGGTGCATCCCTCGAATATCCCCTTTTTCCTCAAATGTTGAATCGTTCACTACAACCCACAAATCTAAGAGCATTGGATTGGTGGAGGAATGGGCTAGTTTCCACCATATATCTCATACCAGTCATTTCCTTTCAAACAGAGATGAAGAGGTGAAGCAAGACAAATAAATTGGCCCAGAATCTGGCTTCTGCCTTATTTTGACCAAATATACATTTCGTAAAGATCAGGTTGTTAGGAGTCTAAAAGTAGGACACTTCATATGGGAGTAGTGCCTGGACGTCACTAGTTACCGCAAACAAAGCCATAAACCACGCCCATTACTACAATTGATCTTATTAAAATGTGATTTTAACCTTAACAACACTTCTAGCTCTATGCCGAACCTTGAATAAATGAAAATGCGATATAGACTCATGAGGATGTGGACACACGCATGTCTGCCCTCTCATTGGCTATAATGGTCCCACCTGATCTTGCCTCTTTACCGATTGCCTTCCATTTTTGAAGACATTTATTTTTTGTTAGAGCGGCAACTTGTGTATTTGGTCAAATAATGGATAATGTGTTCGAAATCAGTGAAGGACTATGAACACTGTGAGGAAGGAGAGATAATTAGTTGATAGTCACAGATTCCTAAACATGATATAGTAGTAGGCTACTTTGACGAAGAAAAAAAATCCCAACAAGTTTTACCATCATGTTTTTTGTTGTTGATAAATTTAAACCGAACACAGGAAGTGGAGGATCAAAGACGATGAAAACTAGTCCTAGACATTTTGTACAACACAGCAGGCATATAGACTTACTCGATCCATTGTGGAAGCTATTGTTTCTTTGTATGGAATGAAATGTTGTAGGCTACAGTACAGTACTACTTTGTTGTAGTGTAGAGATAATGACTAGAGAATTGCGTAGAGAAAATTCGATCCCAAGGGTGCAACTGATGCGGCCCTAGACCAGAGTAATCAAACATCTACTTCAATATCAAAACGGAATTAAGTTTGGACAAATAATCGTCTCATGTATCCTAATATTACTTCAGAAAGTTCCTGGATAACATTTTACGTGATCTATAAAAGTCGAGTAAAGTCAAGAAAACGTTCAACGCTTTCGCTAAGAATCTTGTTGTCTGCTGTCGTCTACCCTTGCCTGGCAGTAACTTGGAACACATGCGCAAAGAGGGAGTTTCTGAATAGGCCTCTCCTGAGGGGTGTCTGAGAATTACTACTTCCGGTTTTTGGCTGGTGCTATAATGACAGCTACTGTACACTACCAGCACACATAGGACAAAGAGCTGTTTATGCAAGTCTTTGCAATGGGTGCATCAAACCTAATTCACAAGTAATTCTCCTGTCAAAAATAAACGTAAGTCCAGTGGTGGAAAAAGTACCCAATTGTCATACTTGAGTCAAAGTAAAGATATAGTAATAGAAAATGACAAGTAAAAGTGAAAAGTTAGACTTTTACTCAAGTAGAATTTTAAAAGTATTTGGTTTTAAATATACTTATGTATCAAAATAAATGTAATTGCTCAAATATACTTAAGTATTAAAAGTAAAAGTATGAATAATTAAAATGTCCTTATACTAAGCAAACCAGACGGGAAAATGTTCTTGTTTTTTAAATTTACAGATAGGCAGGGGCACACTCCAACACTCAGACATAATTTACAAACAAAACATTGGTGTTTAGTGAGTCTGCCAGATCAGATCAAGTAGGGATGAACGGGATGTTTTCTTGATAAGTGTGTGAATTGAACCATTTTCTGTACTGCTAAGCTTTCTAAATGTACTTTTGAGTGTCAGGGAAAATGTATGGAGTAAAAAGTATATACTTTTCTTTAGGAATGTAGTGAAGTGAAAGTAAAAGTTGTGAAATATATAAATACTTAAGTAAAGTACAGATTCCCACCAAAAAACTACTTAAGTAGCACTTTAAAGTATTTTTACTTAAGTCTTCTAAACTAAACTACAGCCAAATATACTGTATTTATAACTAACTCCCTTCTGTCTATAACTTGTATACAATAAAATAAAGATGTTATTTCAAAATAACAGTTAACATAATGCTTTATAGCTACAATATAGCTAACGTTAGAGAACTAATGACGAGCTCATCTCTGCTGCCTGGATGCTTTCACGTTTTTCTCGTCTGGGTTTTTGCTGTTAGCTATCACATGGACACGCAGTAGCCTACTGCAGTAGTCAGACTACACAAATTACCCAAATGTTATTTTTACACTGCACAAATATTTGAGAACAGTCAGCCCTCGAATGCTAGCTAACGAACGTTAGTTGGGATGTAACATTGACACTGTCTGTATGCTGACTACAGGTTTAACTAACGTTAGTTGATTGTAACTCTGACACTGTCTGTATGCTGATTACAGGTTTAACTAACATTAGTTGATTGTAACTCTGACACTGTCTGTATGCTGATTACAGGTTTAACTAACAATTGTTGATTGTAACTCTTAACACTGTCTGTGTGTTGACTACAGGTTTAACTAACGTTAGTTGATTTTAGCATTGACACCGTCTGTGTGCTGATTACAGGTTTAACTAACGTCAGTTGATTGTAACATTGACACTGTGTGTGCGGACTACAGGTTTGGAGCCCACTCTAAAAGATGAACCCTCTATCCTGACACCTCTGGATCAGTGCTGCAGGTATAACATGGTACATAATTAAACATTAAGACGCAATGAGTTGTGTTGTCATGAATATATATACTCAGCTAGAGGAGACAACATGATAAATGAAAAATATAATTTATTCCTCTTTACCAACTTTGACTCCATTTCTCTCTCGCTCTCTTTCTCCTTCTCTAGGATCCGTTGCTCCACCCTACTGTCTCTGTCTGTGTCTCCTCTCCCTGCCCCCAGTACATTCTGTCATGTCATGAGGGACCTCCTTTTTCATGATCCTCTATTCCCAGTGGCCCCTCTCCGAGCTGCAACTCTCCGCCCTGGACCGTCGCCTAGCGACCGTGCTCAGAACCTTGAGCCGTCGCCAGGGGCGACAGTGTAGCCGCCATGGAGGAGGCGAGGATGATGTCACTCATTACAAGACCGTGGTTACACCTGTGACACATGCACAGTACACTCTTCCAGGGTTCTACCTGGAACCAAAAAGGTTCTATGTGGAAGTGAAAAGGGTTCTTCAAAGCGTTATCTTATGGAGAAAGTCAAAGAACCCTTTAAGGTTCTAGATAGCACCTTTTTTTCTAAAAGTGTAGTGTTGCCACGCCCACTCGACGACAACACTTCAACCGTCAAAAGAAATTGTCCTGGTGCATCACCATGGTGTTGATGAATTGTGTGACGTCATTGCATCGGCAATCCACAAAACTGATATAAGGACATTTGGAGTTTCTGGCATCATTTGTTTGATTTCTAACTATTAGAGGATTGCTGCATCCCAAATGTCAACTGACATTCAGTACCAGTGAAAAGTTTGGACACACCTACTGATACATTGTAGAATAATGGTGCAGACATCAAAACTATGAAATCATGTAGTAACCAAAAAAGTGTTAAACAAACCAAAATATATGTTATGTTTTAGATTCTTCAAAGTAGCCACCCTTTGCCTTGATGACAGCTTTGCACACTCTTGGCATTCTTTCAACCAGCTTCATGAGGTAGTCACCTGGAATGCATTTCAATTAACAGGTGTGCCTTGTTAAAGGTGAATTTGTGGAATTTCTTCCTCAATGTGTTGCCAATCAGTTGTGTTGTGACAAGTTAAGGGTGGTATAAATCAAATAAAACTTTTTGTCACATGCGCCGATTACAACAAGTGTAGACCTTACTGTGAAATGTTTACTTACAAGCCCTTAACCAAAAGTGCAGTTCAAGAAAGAGTTAAGAAAATATTTACCAAATAAATTAAAGTAAAAATAATAAAAAAGTAACACAATAAAATAACAATAACGAGGCTGTATGCAAGGGGTACCGGTACCGAGTCAATGTGTGGGGGTACAGGTTAGTCGAGGTAATTTGTACATGTAGGTAGGGGTGAAGTGACTATGCATAGATAATAAACAGTGAATAGCAGCAGTGTACAAAACAAATGGAGGTGGGGGGGTGTCAATGTAAATAGTCCAGTGTAAATAGTCCAGTGGCCATTTGATTAATTATTCAGGAGTCTTATGGCTTGAGGGTAGAAGCTGTTAAGGAGCCTTTTGGTCCTAGACTTGGCACTTCGGTACCACTTGCCGTGCCAGAGCAGAGAAAACCGTCTATGACTTAGGTGACTGGAGTCCCACAATTTTTTGGGCTATCCTCTGACACCGCCTAGTATTTAGGTCCTGGATGGCAGGAAGCTTGGCCCAAGTGATGTACTGGGCCGTACGCGCTACCATTTGTAGCGCCTTACAGTCAGACGCCGAGCAGTTGCCATACCAGGCGGTGATGCAACCAGTCAGGATGCCTTCGATGGTGTAGCTGTGGAACTTTTGGAGGATCTGGGGACCCATGACAAATCTTTTCAGTATCCTGAGGGGGAAAAGGTGTTGTCGTGCCCTCTTCACGACTGTCCTGGTGTGTTTGGACCATGATAGTTCTGTCGTAATGTTGGCTGACTATTTTTCATTAATGTGGAGACTGTTATATCAAATAAATTCTCTATGTGTAATTATTACCGGATTAAACTAATCACGTAAACATGAATTAACTTCACTAGGGTAGGGGGCAGCATTGGGAATTTTGGATGAAAAGCGTGCCCAAATTAAACTACCTGCTACTCAGCCATAAAAGCTAGAATATGCATATAATTAGTAGATGTTGATAGAAAACACTCTGACCTTTCTAAAACTGTTTGAATGATGTCTGTGAGTATAACAGAACTCATATGGCAGGCAAAAACCTGAGAAAAAATCCAACCAGGAAGTGGGAAATCTGAGGTTTGTAGTTTTTCAACTCTTTGCCTATCGAATACACAGTGTCTATTGGGTCATATTGCACTTCCTAATGCTTCCACTAGATGTCATCAGTCTATAGAACCTTGTTTGAGGCTTCTACTGTGAAGTGGGGGCGAATGAGAGGGGATTGAGTCAGAGGTCTGCCAGAGAGCCACGAGCTGGCCACGCACGTTCACGTGATAGTTAGCTTGCGTTCCATTGCATTTCTGAAGACAAAGGAATTCTCCGGTTGGAACATTATTGAAGATTTATTTAAAAACACCCTAAAGATTGATTCTATACATCGTTTGACATGTTTCTACGGACTGTAACGGAACTTTTTGACTTTTCGTCTGCACCTAGTGATCGCGCCTCATGAATTTTTATTACTGGGCTAAACGCTTGAACAAAAAGGAGGTATTTGGACATAAATGATGGACATTATTGAACAAAACAAACATTTATTGTGGAACTGGGATTCCTGGGAGTGCATTCTGATGAAGATCATCAATGGTAACTGAATATTTATAATGCTATTTCTGACTTCTGTTGACTACACAACATGGCGGATATCTGTTTGGGTTGTGATGGTCTCTGAGCACTGTACTCAGATTATTGCATGGTGTGCTTAATCCGTAAAGTTTTTTTGAAATCTGACAGCGGTTGCATTAAGGAGAAGTGGATCTAAAATTCCATGCATAAAAGTTGTATCTTTTAGCAATGTTTATTATGAGTATTTCTGTAAATTGATGTGGCTCTCTGCATAATCACCGGATGTTTTGAAACTATTGAACATAACGCGCCAATGTAAACTCAGATTTTTGGATATGAACTTTACCGAACAAAACATACATGTATTGTGTAACATGAAGTCCTATGAGTGTCATCTGATGAAGATCATCAAAGGTTAGTGATTCATTTTATCTCTATTTCTGCTTTTTGTGACTCCTCTCTTTGGCTGGAAAAATGGCTGTGTTTTTCTGTGACTTGCCTCTGACCTAACATAATCGTTTGGTGTGCTTTCGTCGTAAAGCCTTTTTGAAATCGGACACTGTGGCTGGATTTACAACAAGTGTATCTTTAAAATGGTGTAAAATACATGTATGTTTGAGGAATTTTAATTATGGGATTTCTGTTGTTTTGAATTTGGCGCCCTGCAGTTTCACTGGCTGTTGACGAGGTGGGACGCTACCGTCCCACATACCCTAGTGAGGTTAACTAGGAAGTCGGTGCACCATGGGAAAAGGTTGTTTAAAGAGTCACTATTTCCCAAATTTAACTCTCTTCGGATATTTTCATATCTTATCGATTACAGTCACTTATTAATGTATTATTACCTCATCAGTCATTTTCTGAATGTCGCAAACCTTTGGATATCTGCACGAACCCTAGCATAAATTATGAATCAGCAATATACAAATTTGCTTAATTATTTATTTACTAACAAAATAATCACACAGAATTACCTAAACATACAGGATAGGTTATACATTGGTTACTAGCATGATGGAAAGAAAAGTCCCTAGTGGAAACCGATATGACGGCTTGGTAGACAAAGGAAAGGGGTGGGGACAGCTCAAGAGCGGGAAAGTCAGAAACAACACGGACATACAGTTGATAACTACACCCATGGAAATGCTAATACTTTGAACATGCACAGTCACTCATTCGAAATGAAATTGCAATTATTTACGAGTGTATGCCTTTGTTGTCTCTCTCTGTGATCGCCGGTCCATCTGCTGGAGGGAGTCGATAAAAAGTCTCTGGTTGCGTTCCACAGAAGTCCCAAGGTCTTTCGTGGTTGTAGTTTTCTCAGCGGGCTCTGGATAGTGTCTGTTGTATTGGATACGTCAGATAAGGAAGTTCTCCTGAATGGATCTTTCAGAGTACCATTTGGTCGTTCGATCGGTTGTGTTTACCAGACTAAAGTACTTAAACAGCTGCAGACTGAATAATTGGTCTTTAGTTTGTAGATTTCTTAACCATTTCAGCGTGGGGACGATCCCCATCGTAGCACCATGAGGTGCAAAAACTTGACTTACCCAGTTGTGGCCCACTTTTTGGAAGCGAACCACTCAATTTCGTCCCTACGTTATATCGGCATTGAACATGTCACCCTCCCTAGGAGAGGGAGTGACCTCAACAATTTATTGTTAAAACGAGAGGCTGCCTGGATCTTTAATTTAAAGACCCTTGCTCCCTTTGGCCTCAACGTAGACTTTGATCTGAAGACATTCTTGTGATTATTGGGATTTTGCTATTCATTGTAAATGTTTGTAGGCCTATGTAGCCAGATTGTATCTATGATTGTATGCTATCCATTCATGTTTTTTGTATGTTCTATTTATATCTGAGAATTAACCAATGATTTCAGGCCACACCCAGCCGTGATTATAGACACCTGTGTGTGTCCTTTGACTATTTATAAACTAGTGACCCGCAGTGTTTGTCATTATACCCATTATACCCCATTATAAGCCTTCATATGCAAACAATCCTCAATCCTCCTTTTCTTTACAAATAAAGAAAAACCCTTGAATGAGTGTTACGCGGTGTGGAGCAGGTGAACCCATGTGCAGACTCAGAGGAGGAGACAGGGATAAGGTAACCAAGGTATTTATTGAAAAGCAGGGGGGAGGGTGCAGGCCAGGGGGAGCTCGGGCGGGAAGCAGGGAACCAAGAACTGAGGCTGCGGCCGGGGCAAGAGGAGTATGGACAGGGTAAGCAGGTCCGGAGCGGAATCCAAGGAAGCAGTAGAGCGGGGGTCCAGGGCAGGGAAGCAGGACTGATGAGATGAGGGACTGGAGACAGGGACCAGAGTCAGAGTGGACGGAACTGTAGCGGAGAGAAAAGCAGCGTCAGGCTAGGGAAAACAGTAGAGGGCTTGATTTATGGAACAGGTTGCAGCTGGTGGGGATCTGCTCTGACTCCAGCACACCTGTCTCCACTCACACAATCAGATACACCCACACAGAGAGAGCGAGGGAGAGAGCACTGGGGGAGTGGTGGCAGTTTAGGGGGACACAAGATGAGAAGTAGAGGGAGTGGCAGGGGCAGATGTAACAATGAGTAGGTGTGTCCAAACTTTTGACTGTTACCGTATAGGGAATAGGATGCCATTTCAGACAGACTATTTCTAGGTCTATTCTAGTCACATATGAAGACAATGTTCCATTCTGTCCTCTTCCCTTTCTGATATTCTGCATAGCACCAGGGACATGTGAAAGACAAGCCTGACCTCTCCCCTCTCTGAGCCCCAAGTGACTGAGCCCTAGCTGAGGGAAAAGTGCAACGGCCAACACTATAGTCCAAAAGGATACATTCTAATGGCAAGTATCTCACATAAGCATATTATGCAAATAAAACATCTTAATTATCTATGTTACCCAACTAATTCGGATTCATCCGCCACACGACCCAGGTGGTGAAGGTAGGAAACAACATCTCCACTTCGCTGACCCTCAACACTGGGGCCCCATGAGGGAGCGTGCTCAGCCCCCTCCTGTACTCCCTGTTCACCCACGACTGCGTGGCCAAGCACGCCTCCAAATCAATCATCAAGTTTGCAGACGACACAACAGTAGTGGGCTTGATTACCAACAACGACGAGACAGCCTACAGGGAGGAGGTGAGGGCACTCAGAGTGTGGTGTCAGGAAAACAACCTCTCACTCAACGTCAACAAAACAAAGGAGATGATCGTGGACTTCAGGAAACAGCAGAGGGAGCACCCCCCTATCCACATTGAAGGGACAGCAGTAGAGAAGGTGGAAAGTTTTAAGTTCCTCTGTGTACACTGAAGTGGTCCACCCACACAGACAGCGTGGTGAAGAAGGCGTAACAGTGCCTCTTCAACCTCAGGAGGCTGAAGAAATTTGTCTTGTCACCCAAAACCCTGACAACCTTTTACAGATACACAATCGAGAGCATCCTGTCGGGCTATATCACAGCCTTGTACGACAACTGCACCGCCCTCAACCGCAAGGCTCTCCAGAGGGTGGTGCGGTCTGCACAACGCATCATCGTGGGCAAACTACCTGCCCTCCATGACACCTACAGCACCCGATGTCACAGGAAGGCCAAAAAGATCACCAAGGACATCAACCACCCGAGCCACTGCCTGTTCACATCGCTACCATCCAGAAGGCGAGGTCAGTACAGGTACATCAAAGCTGGGACCGAGAGACTGAAAAACAGCTTCTATCTCAAGGCCATCAGACTGCTATACAGCAATCACAAACTCAGAGAGGCTGCTGCCTACATTGAGACCCAATCACTGGCCACTTTAATGAATGGATCACTAGTCACTTTAAACAATGCACTCTAAATTTGACTTGCCTAGTTAAATAAAGTTTAAAAAAAATATACTGTATATAATAATGCCACATAAAAATGTTTACATATCTTACATTGCTCATATCACATTTACAGTTGAAGTTGGAAGTTTACATACACCTTAGCCAAATACATTTAAACTCAGTTTTTCACAATTCCTGACATTTAATCCTAGTAACAATTCCCTGTCTCAGGTCAGTTAGGATCACCACTTTATTTTAAGAATGTGAAATGTCAGAATAATAGTAGAGAGAATTATTTATTTCAGCTTTTATTTCTGTCATCACATTCCCAGTGGGTCAGAAGTGTACATACACTCAATTAGTATTTGGTAGCATTGCCTTTAAATTGTTTAACTTGGGTCAAACGTTTCGGGTAGCCTTCCACAAGCTTCCCACAATAAGTTGGGTGAATTTTGGCCCGCTCCTCCTGACAGAGCTGGTGTAACTGAGTCAGGTTTATAGGCCTCCTTGCTCGCACATGCTTTTTCAGTTCTGCTACAAGTGTTCTATTGGATTGAGGTCAGGGCTTTGTGATGGCCACTCCAATACCTTGACTTTGTTGTCCTTAAGCCATTTTGCCACAACTTTGGAAGTATGCTTGGGGTCATTGTCCATTTGGAAGACCCATTTGCGACCAAGCATTAACTTCCTGACTGATGTCTTGAGATGTTGCTGCAATATATCCACATAATTGTACTGCCTCCTGATGCCATCTATTTTGTGAAGTGCACCAGTCCCTCCTGCAGCAAAGCACCCCCACAACATGATGCTGCCACCCCCGTGCTTCACGTTTGGGATGGTGTTCTTCGGCTTGCAAGCCTCCCCCTTTTTCCTCCAAACATAAGGATGGTCATTATGGCCAAACAGCTCTATTTTTGTTTCATCAGACCAGAGGACATTTCTCCAAAAAGTACGATCTTTGTCCCAATGTGCAGTTGCAAACGGTAGTCTGGATTTTTTTATGACGGTTTTGGAGCAGTGGCTTCTTCCTTGATGAGAGGCCTTTCAGGTTATGTCGATATAGGACTCGTTTTACTGTGGATATAGATACTTTTGTACCTGTTTCCTCCAGCATCTTCACATGGTCCTTTGCTGTTGTTCTGGGATTGATTTGCACTTTTCGCACGAAAGTACGTTAATCTCTAGGAGACAGAACGCGTCTCCTTCCTGAGCGGTTTGACGGCTGCGTGGTCCCATGGTGTTTATACTTGAATACTATTGTTTGTACAGATGAATGTGGTACCTTCAGGCGTTTGGAAATTGCTCCCAAGGATGAACCAGACTTTTTTTTTGGCTGATTTCTTTAGATTTTCTCATGATGTCAAGCGAAGAGGCACTGAGTTTGAAGGTAGGCCTTGAAATACATCCACAGGTACACCTCCAATTAACTCAAATTATGTCAATTTGCCTATCGAAAGCTTCTAAAGCCATGACACCATTTTATGGAATTTTCCAAACTGTTTAAAGGCACAGTCAACATAGTGTATGTAAACTTCTGACCCACTGGAATTGTGATACAGTGAAATAATCTGTCTGTAAACAATTGTTGGAAAAATTACTTGTGTCATGCACAAAGTAGATGTCCTAACCGACCTGCCTAAACTATAATTTGTTGACAAGAAATTTGTGGAGGGGTTGAAAAACGAGTTTTAATGACTCCAACCTAAGTGTATGTAAACTTCCGACTTCAACTGTATGTACAGGATACACATGGTATACACTGTCCAACTAAATGCTTACTGGCAGGTCCCTTCTCGAAAATGCAACAATAAGACCTGAAAGATAACAATACAAACATAAAGTAAATGTCTCAGTAGAATAGAATAAACATTGTAGCATAGGTATAATACAGGAGGACACTTTATAGTCCAATATTTACATGTTGGGGGGGGGGGGGGGGGGGAGAGAAGTGTTTCAATTGTGCAGTGTGCAGTGTGCAGTGTGCAGTGTGCAGTGTGCAGTGTGCGCGTGTGCGCGTGTGCGCGTGCGTGTTCATGTCTGCTAAGGTGCGAAGAAACAGTGTCAGAACACAAGTACAGTAGCTGATGGGCGCTGTACTACTATGACTGGCCCTGTAAAACAACACATTTCACTGCACCTATTTGGTGTATGTAACATAAAAAACATATTTTATTTCATAAAGAACTGTCTTCTCCTTCCTCTTTAAAGTAACTGTCCAGTGAAAATCTCACTTTTAAAAGTTTATATTCTGTTAACTCATTCCCAAATAATGTTGTTTTCTCATCTGTTACTCCACAACCAAATAGTGTTGTTTAGTCATCTGTTAACTCATACCCAAATAATGTTGTTTACTTATCTGTTAACTCATACCCAAATAATGTTGTTTACTTATCTGTTAACTCATACCCAAATAATGTTGTTTACTTATCTGTTAACTCAAACACAAATAATGTTGTTTACTTATCTGTTAACTCAAACACAAATAATGTTGTTTACTTATCTGTTAACTCATACCCAAATAATGTTGTTTACTTATCTGTTAACTCATACCCAAATAATGTTGTTTACTTATCTGTTAACTCAAACACAAATAATGTTGTTTACTTATCTGTTAACTCATACCCAAATAATGTTGTTTACTTATCTGTTAACTCATACCCAAATAATGTTGTTTACTTATCTGTTAACTCATACCCAAATAATGTTGTTTACTTATCTGTTAACTCAAACACAAATAATGTTGTTTACTTATCTGTTAACTCATGCCCAAATAATGTTGTTTACTTATCTGTTAACTCATACCCAAATAATGTTGTTTACTTATCTGTTAACTCATACCCAAATAATGTTGTTTACTTATCTGTTAACTCAAACACAAATAATGTTGTTTACTTATCTGTTAACTCATACCCAAATAATGTTGTTTACTTATCTGTTAACTCATACCCAAATAATGTTGTTTACTTATCTGTTAACTCATACCCAAATAATGTTGTTTACTTATCTGTTAACTCATACCCAAATAATGTTGTTTACTTATCTGTTAACTCATACCCAAATAATGTTGTTTACTTATCTGTTAACTCATACCCAAATAATGTTGTTTACTTATCTGTTAACTCATACCCAAATAATGTTGTTTACTTATCTGTTAACTCATACCCAAATAATGTTGTTTACTTATCTGTTAACTCATACCCAAATAATGTTGTTTACTTATCTGTTAACTCATACCCAAATAATGTTGTTTACTTATCTGTTAACTCATACCCAAATAATGTTGTTTACTTATCTGTTAACTCATACCCAAATAATGTTGTTTACTTATCTGTTAACTCATACCCAAATAATGTTGTTTACTTATCTGTTAACTCATACCCAAATAATGTTGTTGACTTATCTGTTAACTCAAACACAAATAATGTTGTTTACTTATCTGTTAACTCATGCCCAAATAATGTTGTTTACTTATCTGTTAACTCATACCCAAATAATGTTGTTTACTTATCTGTTAACTCATACCCAAATAATGTTGTTTACTTATCTGTTAACTCAAACACAAATAATGTTGTTTACTTATCTGTTAACTCATACCCAAATAATGTTGTTTACTTATCTGTTAACTCATACCCAAATAATGTTGTTTACTTATCTGTTAACTCATACCCAAATAATGTTGTTTACTTATCTGTTAACTCATACCCAAATAATGTTGTTTACTTATCTGTTAACTCATACCCAAATAATGTTGTTTACTTATCTGTTAACTCATACCCAAATAATGTTGTTTACTTATCTGTTAACTCATACCCAAATAATGTTGTTTACTTATCTGTTAACTCATACCCAAATAATGTTGTTTACTTATCTGTTAACTCATACCCAAATAATGTTGTTTACTTATCTGTTAACTCATACCCAAATAATGTTGTTTACTTATCTGTTAACTCATACCCAAATAATGTTGTTGACTTATCTGTTAACTCAAACACAAATAATGTTGTTTACTTATCTGTTAACTCATGCCCAAATAATGTTGTTTACTTATCTGTTAACTCATACCCAAATAATGTTGTTTACTTATCTGTTAACTCATACCCAAATAATGTTGTTTACTTATCTGTTAACTCAAACACAAATAATGTTGTTTACTTATCTGTTAACTCATACCCAAATAATGTTGTTTACTTATCTGTTAACTCATACCCAAATAATGTTGTTTACTTATCTGTTAACTCATACCCAAATAATGTTGTTTACTTATCTGTTAACTCATACCCAAATAATGTTGTTTACTTATCTGTTAACTCATACCCAAATAATGTTGTTTACTTATCTGTTAACTCATACCCAAATAATGTTGTTTACTTATCTTTTAACTCATACCCAAATAATGTTGTTTACTTATCTGTTAACTCATACCCAAATAATGTTGTTTACTTATCTGTTAACTCATACCCAAATAATGTTGTTTACTTATCTGTTAACTCATACCCAAATAATGTTGTTTACTTATCTGTTAACTCATACCCAAATAATGTTGTTTACTTATCTGTTAACTCATACCCAAATAATGTTGTTTACTTATCTGTTAACTCAAACCCAAATAATGTTGTTTACTTATCTGTTAACTCAACCCCCCCAAAATGGGGTACGCCCACACCATTCTATTGTTGGGGTACGCCCACACCATTCTATTGTTGGGGTACGCCCACACCATTCCAACACAGAAAAGCTGCTTTTTAACATACTTTATTACAATTTTTCAATGGGAAAACTATTTCACTCATGTTGTTAATTATAGCGCATATTTGATAGAAATCTGGAAACACTAGAAAGCTACTTCAAGACATTAACATGCATAACTCAGTCAACTTATATTATTAATAATAATAACTATACAAGGGACTAAAACCCCAAAAGGCTTGATGCAAGATAACTAATGATGTCACATCGGCCTAGAGATCTGTGCCCCAGTTAACAGAGTAGATGACTAAAGATTGAATAGCAAAGGAGAGGAGCAAGATAGTTACAATTGCAGAATAGATTACACCTGGTATTGGAATTAAGCTGTTCTGGGCAAATAACATAAATACTTTATTTTTTGCATTATATGCTAGAAAAAAACAAATATGGTAAAATAAATGCTAAACAAAATATGTTACAATGAGATTTACATGCAAACATTCGTTCTACAAAACAAATCACCAAGAAATAGTAGAATAATAAGGTATGAGCTATTATCAAGAGTATTACAGAGTGAAGAGAGGAGTTTAGTAGGTGACCTTACTGGCCATGTGAAACAGAGTGTGAGTTCTGTGGCTGACCAACTAGATGTAGAGGGGCGAAGATGTTGATGCACAGCTGGCTTCCTGTCCTCATGATGCGTCTTCCTGACAACCAACACGTCAGTAAATGGCTTATAAACAATATGTGAACATCTTTTTGGAGCACACTTACTATAAAATAAGGAATGTTGGAAAATATCCCCATTAAAATACTTTAAAACAAATGCAACATAATTTGACCATACTGAAGAGGCCTGTGGTTTCTCTGTACTTCTGTATGTCTCACCAGCTACACTAAAAACCTGGTGTTTCCAGTGTACTGTACCACAGCACTCTCTACTGGCACCTCAACACAACAACTATCAATCTGACTGAAAAACAGTCTATTGAGTAGCACTGGGGTGGTTGAATTTCACAGCAGCGTACTGGACATCCTCATCCTGTTTCTGTGGCTGAAGCAGTTGGACGGTGAAGTACAGAGGCACATCCTGGTTTTTGTGGTGGACACTGGCATAGTGAACATCATCCTGGTCGTATGGGTCCGCTGTCTGTGCTGCAGTAGGGGTCATTGCCATGCCTGGGATGTTGTCATACATTGGACTAGAATCTCCCTGATGGAGAGAGAGGACAGATAACATGAGGAGTGAGAAGTAAATTAATACCACAGTCATTGGCAGCGAAAGACGCCTGAGCGGAGTGCCCACTTCCGTTGTTCAGGGGAAACGAAAGTTAGGTTGAAAATACTTTATCCCTGAAAAATAGAAACATCCATTTTCTGCCAACGCCGCTAAGGATGATGCACTCACAGCGTTCTCAGTCAGCTGATTCCAACAGACTCACCTGTCCATTCTCTGCTGTGTCTACCCTGTCTCTTGTGTCAGAGGTAGATATGGACGCCTTCTTCCTATTTTGTAAATAAAGGAATTAATAAACAAATGAATGGATGAATGAATGAATCAATTAAAATCAAGTTCAATATTTAGATTAATGATTTAAAAACAGAAGGTACATTCTTCTCACTCACCTGAACCACATGAAGCCAGAGAGACAGAGGATGAGAACCAGAACCACCACTATGATTCCTACAGCTGCTTCCTTCAAAGATGATTGTTCCCCCACAGACAATACAGGAGAATGGAGATTATTGTAGCCTTCTACTGTACATGAGTATCTGCCTGCATCCTCACTGCTGACTGGGTCTAGGATCAGGTAGTTATCTTGGGTGTTTGGGTTGGTGAGAAGTTGTCCGTTCTTGTACCAGATGTAGGTGGGGTCGTCAGTCAGAGTACAGGTGGTGCTACAGGTCAGTGTCAGAATCCCTTTCTCTGTGGCAGGAGTCACCTTCACCTGCAGACCTGAAATTAGGTGTAGAAACATCACTTTGTCAGTACTCTGTGCCATAGACCAAGACTCCATATCTTAAACTGTTTGTGTAATATTACCTGTAGATATTATATATTATCTGTAAATATTATATATTACCTTTAGATATGATATATTACCTGTAGACATGATATATTACCTGTAGACATGATATATTACCTGTAGATATATATTACCTGTAGATATTATATATTACCTGTATTAGTAGTTGTAGTAGTAGAAGAAGTAGATATGATATATTACCTGTGACAGTCAGAGTTGTTCCAGGGAAGCTGTACCCCCATTCTGCATACTGTGTTTTAAATCTGAACTTGTACTCAGCTGAATCTCTCTCTCTCAGGTCTGTGATTCTCAGGGTGCAGTCTTTCTCTTTAGTCCCAAGGTACTCAGCACGACCTGCATACTCTGGCACCGAGCTCAGGATTTTAGGCGCCTCATTATATTTCTCTTGGATATACCAGTTTGGTTCTGAGACTACATGATTACTTGGATGTTGATATGTGCAGGGCAGTTCCACTGTTGAGCCCTTCACAGCACAGATACTCTGATGGGTGTAAGTCACGTTGAAACAGTTCTGACCCAGAACACCTAAACCGTAGTAGGCTCATTCATTTATTCAATACTATGTATTCAATTATTGTTAAATCAGCTGATTCAGGACTGAACAATAAAAGTTTAGTAATAGTAATAATCTTTGCAAAAAAAAGTTGCATTCAGACTCACACACTGCAGGAGATCGGAGAGCTTCATAGCCTTTAACAGCACAGGAGTAGCTGTCTGAATAGTATATCTTGACAGAGTAATGTTGGGAGGTGCTCTCATCTAGATGTTGTCCGTTCTTGTACCAGATGTAGGTGGGGTTGTCACTCAGAGTACAGGTGGTGCTACAGGTCAGTATCACCTCCTGTCCCTTCTGTGCGTTGTTGGAAGACACCATAACTTGGCTTTTTTCTCCACACTTTGTTGCCGTAGTTGCTGAGTTGTGTGTGAATGGAAACCTTAGGTGAGCATCACTCAATGAAGTGTGAGAGACAACTATTTACAGTGAAGAGGAAACTATGGCATTCATTCTTAAAAGGATGTTTCAACTAAATTACTAAATTACATATTGTTTTCCCCATCTATAAATAGCTTCCATGAGATACATAATCATTTCTCAATACTTCAGGATCATTTGGACATGAAGCGCAAAATATGATAATATTGCTACCATTGAATTGCATTGGATTTTTGCCACAAACGCTAAAAGGTTAGCATTTGGAAACAGTGGCCAGGTAAACAAAACCAAAGCATGGATTGATGTCATTCCTTGTCCATATACTGCTTAAAGGTAAGAAAACCAATATGTCATTTTGTAATCTGGATGAACTATCCCTTTAATCATGTTTTTCTGAATTGTTTAATGACATTTTAGAATGAGTATGTTGATCAAACAATCCAGAGAAAGAGGGTAAGAAATGAATGAGACCATACCTGCCATAGACAAGAGAAGGACCACCAACACACTTCCTGCTGTTCTCAAGGACATTGTTGCATCTCCCACCCTGCAGTCTAAGACACATAAAAACAACTCACTCTATAGCTGGTGAATTACTACACCCTATACATCAAGTAAGAGGTGAACAACAGTCACTTATTGAACAGACCTGTCTATAACACTGTAGACACATCATTATTCCTGTATTGTTTCAAACCTGTTCTATTCTTACAACCCTGACTATAGCTTTGATACCTGGGTCCCTATCATTATCATTACCCAGAAGAATATGCTTCATCACTAAAAACATACTATCAAACACTATATTATAAGATATCATCAAGTGTACTTACAGAGTGAAGGGGAGAGGTTTTGTTAGACAACTTACTGGAAGTGAGTGTTTGCTTGACACATAAGTGGTCAGGGCTGCCATTTCCTTCCTCTTTTAGACATATACATGATGCAAGAATACAACTATTGTCACATAGGCCTACATATCTTAACAGTTCCTAAAATCTAGTTGTATTTACATTTATATTTTTTCATTTGTTTTTTTTCTCCATATATGAAACGTGTAAATTGTAATCAATAATTCAGACTCGCTGACACTGATATCCTGTCATGTTTCGAAATTGTATAATAAAACTATTCTCTCTTTCAGTTAACAAGGCAAATTACTGTGGGCCAGATCCGGCTGTTAGGTGGCACATGTGACTCAGTGTAAAGCATCATATGGGCCAGATGCGGTCCAAATGTTGGAGATATTTGCCTGGATATTGCCTGGTTTAAATATTATCTTATCAGTTCTTTGTAGATGATTTGTCCTCTGAGAAATCAGTGTTCCTCAAGGTTCCGTTTTTACGTCCACTATTGTTTTCACTATATATTCTACCTCTTGGTTATGTCATTGGGTCTCAACCCCGCCCTGTGCAATTGGGTCCTGGACTTTCTGACAGGACGCCCACAGGTGGTGAAGGTAGGAAACATCTCCACTTTGCTGACCCTCAACACTGGGGCCTCAGCCCCCTCCTGTACTCCCCCCTCCTGTACTCCCTGTTCACCCACGACTGTGTGGCCATGCATGCCTCCAACTCAATCAAGTTTGCAGACGACAGAATAGTAGTGGGCTTGATTACCAACAACGACGAGACAGCCTACAGGGAGGAGGTGAGTGCACTCGGAGTGTGGTGTCAGGAAAACAACTCAACGTCAACAAAACAAAGGAGATGATCGTGGACTTCAGGAAACAGCAGAGGGAGCACCCCCCTATCCACATCAACGGAACAGCAGTGGAGAAGGTGGAACGTTTTAAGTTCCTCTGCGTACAAACTGAAATGGTCCACTCACACAGATAGTGTGGTGAAGAAGGCGCAACAGTGCCTCTTCAACCTCAGGAGGCTGAAGAAATTTGGCTTGTCACCCAAAACCCTCACAAACTTTTACAGATGCACAATTGAGAGAATGCTGTCAGGCTGTATCACCGCCTGGTACGGCAACTGCACTGCCATCAACCGCAGGGCTCTCCAGAGGGTGTTGCGGTCTGCACAACGCATCACCGGGGGCAAACTACTGTCTTAGTTCTCTCTTTATGTAGTGTTGTGTTGTCTCTCTTGTCGTGATGTGTGTTTACATACATTTAGGTTGGAGTCATTAAAACTAGTTTTTCAACCACTCTACAAATTTCTTGTTAACAAACTATAGTTTTGGCAAGTCGTTTAGGACATCTACTTTGTGCATGACACAAGTAATTTTTCCAACAGTTGTTTACAGAAAGATTATTTCACTTATAATTCACTATCACAATTCCAGTGGGTCAGAAGTTTACATACACTAAATTGACTGTGCCTTTAAACAGCTTGGAAAATTCCAGAAAATTATGTCATGGCTTTAGAAGCTTCTGATAGGCTAATTGACATAATTTGAGTCAATTGGAGGTGTACCTATGGATGTATTTCAAGGCCTACCTTCAAACTCAGTGCCGCTTTGATTGACATCATGGGAAATCCAAAGAAATCAGCCAAGACCTCAGAAAAAAAACATTGTAGACCTCCACAGGTCCGGTTCATCCTTGGGAGCAATTTACAAAGGCCTGAAGGTACCACGTTCATCTGTACAAACAATAGTACGCAAGTATAAACACCATGGGACCATGCAGCCGTCATACCGCTCAGGAAGGAGACGTGTTCTGTCTCCTAGAGATGAATGTTCTTTGGTGCGAAAAGTGCAAATATATCCAAGAACGACAGCAAAGGACCTTGTGAAGATGCTGGAGGAAACAGGGTCAAAAGTATCTATATCTACAGTAAAACGAGTCCTATATCGACATAACCTGAAAGGCTGCTCAGCATGGAAGAAGCCACTGCTCCAAAACTGACATAAAAAGGCCAGACTACAGTTTGCAACTGCACATTGGGACAAAGACCGTACTTTTTGGAGAAATGTCCTCTGGTCTGATGAAACAAAAATAGAACTGTTTGGCCATAATGACCATCATTATGTTTGGAGGAAAAAGGGGGAGGCTCGCAAGCCGAAGAACATCATCCCAACTGTGAAGTACGGGGGTGGCAGCATCATCTTGTGGGGGTGCTTTGTTGCAGGAGGGACTGGTGCACTTCACAAAATAGATGGCATCATGAGGTAGGAAAATTATGTGTATATATTGAAGCAACATCTCAAGACATCAGTCAGGAAGTTAAAGCTTGGCCGCAAATGGGTCTTCCAAATGGACAATGACCCCAAGCATACTTCCAAAGTTGTGGCAAAATGGCTTAAGGACAAAAAAGTCAAGGTATTGGAGTGGCCATCACAAAGCCCTGACCTCAATCCTCTAGAAAAATTGTGGGCAGAACTGAAAAAGCATGTGTGAGCAAGGAGGCCTACAAACCTGACTCAGTTACACCAGCTCTGTCAGGAGCAATGGGTCAAAATTCACCCTACTTATTGTTGGAAGCTTGTGGAAGGCTACCCAAATTGTTTGACCCAAGTTAAACAATTTAAAGGCAATGCTACCAAATATTAATTGAGTGTATGTAAACTTCTGACCCACTGGGAATGTGATGAAAGAAATAAAAGCTGAAATAAATCATTCTCTGTAGTATAATTCTGACATTTCACATTCTTAAAATAAAGTGGTAATCCTAACTTTCCTAAAACAGGGAAATTTTACTAGGATTAAATGTCAGGAATTGTGAAAAACTGAGTTTAAATGTATTTTGCTAAGGTGTATGTAAACTTCTGACTTCAACTGTATATATAAATCCCAGCCCCCGTCACCGCAGGAGGCCTTTTGCCTTTTGGTAGGCCGTCCGTGACTTGCCTAGTTAAATAAAGGTTAAATAAACTAAAAAATCAGTCAGTGGCAGTTTGTTCACAGTTGCTGAGAGATGTGTGTAAACAACAGGCCTATGTATCTATTCCTGCTGTTCTCAAGCCCGTTGCTGCGTCTCCCTCCCTGCAGCCATAGAAACATAAAGATAGACAACAAACACACTTTATAACTGGTGAATAACTACACCTGACAGTCTAATTAAGCAGGAAAAATAACTTATCATAACAGATGTGTAGCACTGTAAGTAACGTGTTTCTCTGTCGATTGTTTTGAACCTGTATTATTCTCATGACTATAACGCTGATGGTACATCACATGACCTGCATACTCTGGGTCCTGGCTTAGATCTGTAGTAACTCCAGACTCCCATTTGTTGAACCAGGATACTTCTGTGACGTTATTCCAGCTGGGATGTCTATACGTGCAGGTAATGTCCACTGTTGACCCCTTCAAGGCACAAATACTCCTCTTGGTGTAAGTCACATTCAAACAGCTCTGACCATGAACACCTGAAACAAAGTGTATCTGAATGTATTCCTCAAACGATAATGAGACTATTTTCAAGTGTTTTAAATGTATTGGAGTGGTTCATTTAAAATGAATAAAAAAATATAGACACATACAGTGCATTTGGAAAGTATTCAGACCCCTTGACTTTTTCACATTGTTAAATTACAGGCTTATTCTAAAATGGATTTAAAAAAAATAAAATTTCTAAAACAGTAGAACAAGATAACATACCATCAGCCATTTTCTACCTTTTCTATTATTCTGTATAATTTCTACGAGTGTTACAGATTTGTCTGTTTTTCCCCACATGTTCTACTATTGGTCCACAGGCCTTAATGATTGATACTTAAGATGATTATTATAGGTGAGTCCAGACTCACACACTGTAGGAGTGAGAAAATCCTCATGGTCTTTTACAGCACAGGAGTAACTGTCTGTAGAGTAACACCAGACCACTAGAGTATTACAGGAGTATTGTTGGGAAGTAGGGTCATGGAGATGTTGTCCGTTCTTGTACCAGATGTAGGTGGGGTTGGGGTTGTCAGTCAGAAGACAGGTGGTGCTACAGGTCAGTGTTCTCCTCTGTGGAGGAAGACACCTTCACCTGCAGCTCTGAATGATTCTAATGTATTATTAGAATTAGATATTATATATTACCTGTATTAGTAGTTGTAGTAGTAGAAGAAGTAGATATGATATATTACCTGTATTAGTAGTTGTAGTAGTAGAAGAAGTAGATATTATATATTACCTGTATTAGTAGTAGTAGAAGAAGTAGATATGATATATTACCTGTGACAGTCAGAGTTGTTCCAGGGAAGCTGTACCCCCATTCTGCATACTGTGTTTTAAATCTGAACTTGTACTCAGCTGAATCTCTCTCAGGTCTGTGATTCTCAGGGTGCAGTCTTTCTCTTTAGTCCCAAGGTACTCAGCACGACCTGCATACTCTGGACCGAGCTCAGGATTTTAGGCACCTCATTACATTTCTCTTGTATATAGCAGTTGGTTGGTTCTGAGTTGGTTGGTTGGTTGGTTCTGAGACCACATGATAACTTGGATGTTGATATGTGCAGGGCAGTTCCACTGCTGAGCCCTTCACAGCACAGATACAACAATTTCTAAGATTTTACTAAGTTACAGTTCATACAAAAAAAATCTGTCAATTGTTATAAATGAATTAGGTCCTAATCTATGGATTTCCCATGACTGGGAATACAGATACGCATCTGTTGGTTACAGATACTTAAAAAAAAAAAGGTAGTCAGTATCTGGTGGGACCACCATTTGCCTCATGCGGTGCGACATCTCCTTCACGTAAGACAATGGATTTAATGTATTTTTGTATTGAATACATGTGTCATGGAAATGAACACCAGGGACTCAAAGTAAAACTTAAATTAATTATTATTTTTTATCAGGAAGCTGGAGAGTTCCAACAAACTTAAAATACCATAGTACGGTCGGGAGCTCATTCGGGGCAGTCCCGTTCTCTTATATACTGCTTACACAGACAAGTTATATTTGCATGATTTACATTATTCATAATTAATTCACCACTGACGTTTGGTTCCTGCATGTGACTGGCACTGTCTCCTATCTTAACTTATAGAACATATTCTGCTAAAAGGTCTGAGGGGGTCATGACCATCTCCCCCTCACATCTTTACCCAGCACCTAAAGGAACCAATAATTGTATGAGACAAGATGTACAATTCAAGGCCCTCTCTTCAGACATTTCCCTCACACATTAATATGAACCTACAATTGTTGAAACATTATTCTACATTATTTAATGGACAATAGGAGTTAATGAAATAAGATACCGAACTTCTACTCCAAGACACTTGATACATATGGATCCAGAGCTGCATATTATGCTACACAGGTTACCATGGTAATCAGACTTAGTAAACTGTTAGAGAATGGGAGATGGATGACTGTTTCCAATATGTTTTCTATTGAAACTTCATTTAGAGATCTGAAACTGGTGCAGGAGAGGATGGAGATAAAAAACTACACATTTGTGCATCCTGGTGTTTTTTCAGTGATCCTGACTGAACAAAGCTCTTTCCACATAGACAGGAGTAAGGTTTCTCTCCAGTGTGTATTCGCTGGTGTGTAGTCAGGGTGAAATCGAGAGCAAAACTCTTCCCACACTGATCACAGCTATAAGGCTTCTCTCCTGTGTGTATGCGTTGGTGTATAGTCAGGTGTCCTGATTGATTGAAGCTCTTCCCACACTGATCACAGCTATAAGGCTTCTCTCCTGTGTGTATGCGTTGGTGTGTAGTCAGGTCTCCTGTTCGACTGAAGCTCTTCCCACAATGATCACAGCTATAAGGCTTTTCTCCTGTGTGTATGCGTTGGTGTGTAGTCAGGTGTCCTGACTGATTGAAGCTCTTCCCACACTGATCACAGCTATAAGGCTTCGCTCCTGTGTGTATGCGTTGGTGTGCAATCAGATTGGAATCTCGAACAAAACTCTTCCCACACTGATCACAGCTATAAGGCTTCTCTCTTGTGTGTATGTGTTGGTGTGTAGTCAGGTGTCCTGATTGATTGAAGCTCTTCCCACACTGATCACAGCTATAAGGCTTCTCTCCTGTGTGTATGCGTTGGTGTGTAGTCAGGTCTCCTGTTCGACTGAAGCTCTTCCCACAATGATAACAGCTATAAGGCTTCTCTCCTGTGTGTATGCGTTGGTGTGTAGTCAGGTCTCCTGATCGACTGAAGCTCTTCCCACACTGATCACAGCTATAAGGCTTCTCTCCTCTGTGTATTCGCTGGTGTTTAGTCAGGTCTCCTGATTGATTGAAGCTCTTCCCACACTGATCACAGCAATAAGGCTTCTCTCCTGTGTGTTTGTGTTTAGTCTGGGCTCCTGATTGTTTGAAGCATTTCCCACAATCAAAGCAGGGGTAAGGCCTCTCCCTTGTATGAATTCTCTGATGAGATATTAAGATTTTAGATGCAGCGAAACTCTTCCCACACTGAGAGCAGTGGTACGGTTTCTCAACAGTGCGAATACTCTGGTGAATGATCAATTCCTTCTGTTTAGCAAAACTCTTCCCGCAGTCAGAACAGCAGTGGTGAGGGTTCTTCCCTATACCTCTCTGCTGGTGTTTCTTGAGGTGTTCTGATCTGGAGAGACTCTTCTCTTTCATGTCAGCATCATGATGTTGTTGAGGCTCAACAGATGATAAGCCCCTCCCACTGAGAGAGCAATGATTAGGGATGTTCCCTGTGAAACAAAGACATTGAATAGTTAGGTTTTGCAAATATGGGTCTTCCCATGAAATTAATGCCCTTTGCATCCCTTTGATATTTTTCCAGTAATAACTGTGCCTCAATATTCCATTTTAAATCAATGTTACATGAAATAAAGTGCCCTTTAATACATAACACATGGAGAATTCGATTAATCCAATTTTTTATATGAATAAAGACTTGCTAAAGTTACACAATTCAGCATTTTGACAGGTCCCTCAGTCAACCCTATTTAACTTCTAGAAAGATTTTAACCCACCTAATACAATAATTACTCCAAGTTTTACCATCTGAGTACGGTTACAAGCCATAATAATATGACTATTGTAAGTCAATTAGTATAGGAGTTTGATTTAAACGTTGACATGCTTGGAAAGTAGAACAATTTCCTGAATAAACCTGTTTACATCGACACATCTGAAATCAGGCTACCTGACGGGACTTTGATAAATGCATAAAATTGGCTATCAAAATAAACGTTCTACAACAGCGACAATGTAATTTAAGCATATTTGATTCTGAGTTCGGATAAATAAAGCTGCAAATGTTCAGTTTTTCCTGAACTCACTGGACTCGGTCAAAAGAAGTTAGCTGGCGCTGCTTGTGTTAGAACATGCAGATTAAATACACCTCTATAACTCTGATTAAAGTGTTTCATGTCCTAATCATTCTAAAGATTGATCAGACAACCAGGTATTTTTAAAGGTGAATCCTTAATTGGTGTAAGGTAATAACCGAATTAAGATCTGCAGAGTAAGGTGTTTACATGACTAATGCCAAACTCAGCCTACTGACATAATCAGATTAATAGGAAATTATTAGTGTGCATGTAAAGCCCTAGTTATTTGGTTACTTTGACAGTCATTTCTGAACATTATTTATTTCAAGTGATTAGTGATTAATTTACATCTGTCCCTCATTTGAAGGTCTACCCTGTTTGGGGCAGCAGGTAGCCTAGTGGTTAGAACGTTGGGCCAGTAACCGACAGGTTCCTAGATCAAATCCCCGAGCTGACAAGGTAAACATCTGTCGCTCTGCCCCTGAACAAGGCAGTTAACCCATTGTTCCTAAGCCATCATTGTAAATAAGTATTTGTTATTAACCGACTTGCCTAGTTAAATAAAGGTTAAATACATTAACTGAACTCTTGTTTTAATATGATGAAACTGTTCTTTAATTATTTTTTGAAAAATAAACATTGAACATCTAATAGTCAAATCAGAGTAAAAGCAGGTGAGCTGGTTCTACTGTTTTTGACAATTTACTGCTGTTTTGTGGTGGAATCCCCATACATAGACATGCTAGAAATATTTGA
Source organism: Salvelinus namaycush (assembly GCF_016432855.1). Lineage (NCBI taxonomy): Eukaryota > Metazoa > Chordata > Actinopteri > Salmoniformes > Salmonidae > Salvelinus > Salvelinus namaycush. The sequence continues at coordinate 3,959,060 of NC_052345.1, forward strand.
ACAATAACTTTTTTTGTGAAAATTGCATTCAATTGCTACTCCTTGTTGCACAATACTAGCTTCCATTCCCATCACCAGCGGATTCATGGCTGATTTAAAGGACTAATATACCCATGTAAAATAGCGGTTTTGTTGTTTTTAGTTGTCCCCCATTACAGTCAACCATGTTACTTTATTTGGCACATTGGCACTTACTAAAGTATTTATTTTTATTTAACCTCGAGATGAGAAAACTTGTTTTTTCTTTAGTTGAACACATGCTCTTTATGACAGAATGTTAAAATGATGTGAAATCAAACTTTTTTTTAACCAAGTTACACTTCTTAAAATTGGGTGGAACGACCAGATATTTTCATCAATATATAACTCATCAATTAATTGTTACAGAAGCAGACTGTAGTCTAATCCACACGCCATGGTTCTTACTTAATGAAATCAAATCTCCATGTTCCTCTTCTCCTCTCTCAGTTCCACTCTGCCCTGGTGTTTTCCTGCAGTCGACCAGATCCAGCAGTAAAGTACAGGGAGGCGATTGACCTGGGGACTCCGGGAGGGTGGAGGGGGACGGGCTAGCTTTGTCCTGTTGGCCGCAATAAGTATTCTACATAGATTAAAATGAAACTAAATATTTGATTAATTTAGTCTACACCTCTAGTTGATTTGGGTGTATCGCTAGACAATCTCATTTTTCCTGAAATGTTCAATCGTTCACTACAACAAACAAATCTCATAGCATTGGGTTAGTGGAGGCTTGGGACAGTCAGAGTTTCCACCATATTTCTTATACCAGTCATTTCCTTTCAACCAGCGAGGAAGAGACGAAGCGAGAGGGATAACTGGGCCCAGAAGCTGGCTTCTGCCTTATTTGATGGATCTTTCGTAAAGATTAGGTTGTTAGGAGAGTATTGATAAAAGTAGGAAACTTTATATGGGAGTAGTGCCTGGTCGTCACTAGTTACAGCAAACAAAACCATAAACCACGCCCATTTCTACCATTGATCTTATTAAAATGTGATTTTAACCCTAACCTTAACAACACTTCTAACGTTATTCCTAACCCGAAATAAAAATACGATAGACGTTTGAGTCTGTGGCTGTGTAACTAGTGGAAACACGCATATCTGCCCTCTCATTGGCAATCATGGTCCCACCTGATCTTGCCTCTTTATCGATTGCCTTCCATTGTTGAAGACATTTATTTTCTTTGTTAGAACGGCCACTTGAGTATCTGGTCAAATAATGGACAATGTATTCGAAGTCAGTGAAGGAATGTGAACACTTTGGGAGGAAGGAGAGATTATTAGGTCATAGTCACATATTCCTAAAAATGATATAGTATTAGGCTACTTTGCAGAAAGAAAATCCCTACACGTTTAACCGTCATGGTTTCTTGTCCAGCGGTTTAAACCGAACACATTTTACACGGTTACAACACAGCAGGCCTATACTGTTAAAACCAGACTTACCCGATCCATTGTGGAAGCTATTGTTTCTTTGTATGGAATGAAATGTTGTAGGCTACAGTACAGTTTGACTACTTTGTTGTAGTGTTCGGATAATGACTTGTGAGTTGCCGAGAGAAAATTCGATTCTCAAGACTGCAAATGATGCGCCCCTAGACCAGAGCAATCAAACATCTATTTAAATATCAAAACGTAAGTTAGAACAAATAAACGTCTCATATAGCCTAGTATTACCTCAGAAAGTTCCTGGATAACATTTTACGTGATCTACAAAAGTCGAGTAAAGTCAAGAAGACGTTCAACAACACCCCCTTTCACTAAGAATCCTGTTGTCTGCTATCGTCTACTTTTACCTGACAGCCACTTGGAACACATGCGCAAAGAGGGAGAATCTCCACAGGCCTATCTCTCTCTCGGGAGGGAGTGTCTGGGAATGAAATGTTCCGGTCTTTCGCTGCTGATATAATGGCAGCTGCGGTTCACCACCAGCACAGATAGGACAAAGAGCTATTTATGCAAGTATTTTCAATGGGTGCATCAAACCTAATTCACAAGTAATTCTCCGGTCAAAAATAAACCTAAGTCCAGTGGTGAAAAAAGTACCCAATTGTCATACTTGAGAAAAAAAGTAAAAGTAAAGATACCTTAATAGAAAATGACTCTAGTAAAAGTCACACAGTAAAATAATACTTGAGTAAAAGTATTGGGTTTTAAATATACTTAAGTATCAAAAGTAAATGTAATTGTTCAAATATAAGTATGAATAATTCAAATGTCCTTATACAAAGCAAACCGGAAGGCACAATTTTCTTGTTTTTTTATTATTTACGGATAGGCAGGGGCACACTCCAACACTCAGACATAATTTACAAAAAAAAAATTGTATTTAGTGAGTCCGCTAGATCAGAGGCAGTAGTAAAGATGAACCCTCTATCCTGACACCTCTGGATCAGTGCATTATTAAACATTAAGATGCAATAAGTTATGTTATCATGAATATATATACTCAGCTAGAGGAGAGAACATGATAAATGAAAAATATAATTTATTCCTCTTCTTTCTCAACTTTCACTCCATTTCTCTCTCGCTCTCTTTCTCCTTCTCTAGGATCCGTCGCTGCACCCTACTGTGTCTGTCTGCGTCTCCTCTCCCTGCCCCCGTACAGTCTGTGATGTCATGAGGGACTCTCTTTTCCATTATCCTCTGTTCTCCGTGGCCACTCTCCTTCCTGGACCGTCGCCTAGCGACCGCGCTCAGAACCTTGAGCCGTTGCCAGGAGCAACCGTGTAGCCTCCATGGAGGAGGCGAGGATGATGTCACTCATTATAAGACCTTGGTTACATCCCAGGCCACCCTGTTCACGCAAACCACCAGACCGCTAATACTTTAGGCTAACCCTATTTGTTGATGTAACGGGTACCAAACTAGTTATACATTTGGACACTATGTTCATCTGGGAAGAAAGTTATCCATATTACAAAATACAAACATTTGGGACTGACCAACAAGTAGCCTCTCTGAACACTGAGTTTTCAAGGTATACTATGGGTGCACCCTCAAAAACTCACTAGGAATACACCAATCATAGCACATACAAATGTACAAGGCTAGACACACAAAACAATTAGCCTACACTTTTTAAAAAGAGAATGAGATATACAGAGTTAGCTCAAATGTTCAAATTATTATCTTTATATTCAAGCATCAAGCATATCAAAAGTATCAAAAAACTTCACACACACACACACACATATTCACCAAACTTAAACATAAGCTACAACAATGTAAGTAAGTATAATACAAAAGTCAAAAAAGAACTCCTCTACAAAAAAATGTAGATTACAATGTTCCCTCACTGGTGTCCATAAAGCCAACAGCACACAATAAACACATCTATACACTGAGTCAATGAAATTGAACATTGGCTACATAACTGCAAGTATAATATGAAAGTCCCAAAAACATGCCTCTGTACAAAAGCTTTAACTCACAGCAAATGTTCCTTCACCCTTGTCAGCCTGTTAAGGAAGAGTCATCGCATAGCTGCTTCAGAGTAACCAGGAAGTAATTACCACTAGTGACAATATAAGCTCAAAAAACTAGCCATGATTGTTGGCCATGTTTTCCAAGTTATATGCAGCTTCATGTCTGTGTCCTCTGTAGCTCAGCCCACATTTACCAATAACTTTAACTACATCAATCACACGTTCCATGACCTGCCTCCTCTTTGATCAATCACACGTTCCATGACCTGCCTCCTCTTTGATCAATCACACGTTCCATGACCTGCCTCCTCTTTGTGACCAGGTCTCGTTGAACTGACATTTGCTTATCACTCAGAAGGGTACAGATGTCTGCTTTGCTGGCTCTGAGGAAAAAGGCTTCTGCACTTTCTCTATGGGTCTTGCTTCTCTCATGTTCCTGTACACTCTGATGGGCATGTTTCCAGGCCTGCATGCCTCCTTTGACAAATGCACTATCACTGGCTGAAGGTTTTGAGAATGCAAGACATACTGAGCAGAACAGGGAGTGAGTTACTTCATTGTATGTCAGCCATTTTCTGTTTGTGCCATCTTTGGATTGGAATACATTGGGAATGACTCTTTGAGGGGTTTATTTTGGGTGGTACTGAAAAAATAAGTCAAAATCCTTGGACTGAGGATGGGCAAAATAATCAAATGGATTTTCAGTGCTTTCGCTGTCCCTTTCTATTTTCCCTGTACTGGGCTCTGAACCTCTCTCTCTGCACATCTGGTTGCTCTGCAGAATGAGATTAACATTGTAAATAACCTAAACTTAAACGTGTATTACTTGTGCAGTCATCGATTGTATGCCCTCCGATTACAGTCCTACTGATAATCTCATAAATAAAGTACATATTAATGTAAAATCATAGCCTACATGTTTAGGTTTGTGCTCTTAAGTTGTACCTGAAGGTTCCTGCTCTGAGTCTGACTCTGAACTGACCACCATCTCCAGTTCTGCAGGAGCACCTGAAGCTCTAGTGCTGCTGCTGCTTCCTTCTCCACCTTTGCAAAGAAAAGACTCTATTATCATATTCACTATCATTAGTGTATCAGTAGGCTACATTAATACAGCTCTGGATTTTTTTTTATTGTGGTCTATTAATTTGGAGTGGCCTCTTAATTTTTCCCAGAGCTGTATATTATTGTAGTAACTTGTTGCTACAATAACTTAGCTAGCCATGCTGGGTGTCGTGTGTGTGTGTCAGTGTGTGTGGTTTAGCTAGTGTTTTGACTGACCTGGTCCCTACCTGGCGAACATGTCGCTTATTTTGCAGCGTCTGTGGCAAGGGCCTTTCTCTTTTTTATTATCTGCCTCTCTGCTCCACCTTTCCTCTTCTGACTGTCCATTTCGCCGTGCGACTTGTCTAAAATGTTATCTGAGAGGCAGGTAGACGGTTGCTATGTGCGTTGCGGAGAGGCCTGATGTCATTTTTGGTGCGAGGACACTGCAGCGAGTGAGTGAGAGTCTCGTCTGATGCGTGGATTCTCCCTCAACTCATTCCTGCTTGCTATATTATTGCTGGTCAAGTTGACTATTCACCGCAGGCCAAAACGACCCTCAGGTCACGGGGAAATTACCCGGTGCTCCCGACGGCCAGTCCGCCATTGTGCACTGTACACTCTTAGAAAAATGGATTCCAAAAGGGTACTTTGGCTGTCCCAATAGGATAACCCTTTTGAGTTCCAGGTAGAATCCTTAACCCAAAATGTTTATACCCGGAACCAAAGAGGTTCTGTCTGGAACCAAAGAGGGTTCTTCAAAGGGTTCTCCTATGGAGAAAGCCAAAGAAACTTCAAGGTTCTAGATAGCATCTACTGTCAAATCCACCATTCCAGTGTCTTAATTGCTATATTGTATTTACTTTGCCACCATGGCCTATTTATTGCCTTTACCTCCCTTATCTCACCTCATTTGCTCACATTATATATATACTTATTTTCTACTTTATTATTGACTGTATGTTTGTTTTACTCCATGTGTAACTCTGTGTTGTTATGTGTCGAACTGCTTTGGTTTATCCTGGCCAGGTCGCAGTTGTAAATGAGAACTTGTTCTCAACTTGCCTAACTGGTTAAATAAAGGTGAAATTAAAAATAAAAATAAATAGCACCTTTTTTTCTAAGCGTGTTGCCACGCCCACTCTATAACACTTCCAAAGAAATAAATTGTCACCGCGCATCACCATGGCGTTGATGAATTGTGTGACGTCATTGCATCGGCAATCCACAAGACTAACATCTGTTGGAAAAAAGTTTGGATGTTGCCACACACATACCTACTTGTTAACAAAATTAAGGAAGTTTCCTTTAAAATTATTCATAAATATGATCCTGCCAACCACTATATGAAGAAGTTTAAGGAAAACATCAACTCAAATTGCTCCTTTTGTAATGACCACCCAGAAACAGTGTTGCATCTTTTTTGGCATTGTATTCATGTAAGAAACCTGTGGCAAGACATCAGTAGGTTTATAATTGAACACATTTATGAAGATTTTACACTATTGTGGAGAGATGTACTGTTTGGATTCTTCACATACGATAGAAATAAGCTGGAACATTTTTATGTCATTCATTTCATTATTCTTTTGGCCAAATTTCATATACACATGTAAATTTACAAACAAAAAAACACATTTTCTTACCCTACAAAAAGAAATTGAACTGTATTTTAAGACAGTTAAATACTCTACTAACAAAAAAGCTGTTAGAATTGTAAGTATATTTATGTCCCTTAAGGTCATTGTGTAATTGTAATGTGATATTGTAGCCCCTAGCTCAATTGTCCATTGTATATAATCTATATATACTTGTGTTCCCTTATGTACTTTCTGTATTGATTTGATGTTGATAATAAAAATAATAAAAAATTAAAAAATATACAAAAATATATATTTTTTAAATAAATACATTTAAAAAACATATGGACATTTTGAGATCCCGGCGTCATTTGTTTGGCTTCTAACTGTTAGAGGATTTCTGCATCCCAAATGTCAACCGACATTTTATAGACAGACAGACTATTTGTAGACAGACTATTTGTAAGTCTATTCTAGTCTGGTGTATGGATGTGATGTTTAAATCACTGTGCACATTTATTGTTAGGCCTCATTAAATAAAACTGATTATATTGTGTTATTTAATACATGGAGCGTACTAAGTGAAATCAAGCCCAGCGTATACTTTTGTTTAAAAAGGGATGGTTTAACCCAAAATCATTCTCATGATAAATTATATTGCATTTGACAAAAAATCTAAGCAATTACAATGTTAATTGCAAGATGTGTATGAAGGTCCCTAATCAGACTTGAGATAAGTCCATGTTAAGTCGACATAAGTCAATAAAACATGGACATTAGGCAATATTTTGGGACTTAAGTCGATGTTAAGTTCTCAAATCTGAATAGGGTCCGACGTGAACAACAGTGTGGGTTTATGGTCTTGTACATTAATGAAGTTACAGAAATTATTTCCCAGTTTGTTTTGCGATGACCATGACACTCTACAACATTATAGGCAACAGTTTCCTCTCGATAAAATACACGCAAAGAGCTAAAAAAAAAAAACTGCAATGACGAGTTAGGTGTATTATCTTGTTCCCTTTCAGATATACAAAGAAGTTCAGTCAGCTCAGTCTCAAGACATTAGCCAGCGACCCATGTAGAACTTGTCCAAGCCCCTATAGTAGGGCTCCCGAGTGGCGCAGCGGTCTAAAGCACTGTGTCTCAGTGCAAGTGGTGACACTACAGACCCTGGTTTGATTCCAGGCTGTATCACAACGGGCCGTGATTGGGAGTCCAGGCAGAGTCATCTTGTCTTCTGGTGTTCAGCTTCATCCAAAATGACACCCCATTCCCTACATAGTGCACCAGAGGGAACAAGGTACCATTTGGGATGCAGACAATATCATCTTGTATTCTGGTCTTGTGGTTGGTTGTGGTCTCCTTGGTTCTGGGTTTGATGACTAGAGGGGTGTCCTACTCAGCTTCTTGTGCCGTAGGTCTGTTATGAAAAGAGACACAACATGTCATCATCAATCTTCACTTTTGGGGTCTCATTTTAAGTAATCATGTAGATTTTAACACATTTAAACCAATCAACTGCTGGTCTGCTTAACATACAAGTGTTTTATGCATTCCTAAGTGTCAAGCACAAGTACCATCTAATAAAAAATGTATGTGAGATGTTGTAATGTCTGGACTTACTCACCGGGTCGCAGCACTAGGGAAGTTGAATTTCACAGCATCATACTGGACATCCTCATCCTCTTTCTGTGGTTGAGGAGGTTGGACAGTGGAGTACAGAGGCACTTCCTGGTTATTGGAGCAAGATAGGTGGACATTGGCGTAGTCAGCATCACCCTGTTAGTCTGTGCCACGGTAGGGGCCATGGCCATGCCTGAGACGTTGTCATACACTGGACTGAGTCTCCCTGGAGGAGAAAAGACAGACAATATAAGCATACCTTGGGAATATTCCATTGGTTCCATTGTGCCAGGCAAGATTAATCGAGCACTGTTAAAAGATCTGAAAGAAAACAAATACTTTTTGACCTCAACTCACCTGTCCATTCTCTGCTGACTTTAATGTTTTTTTACACAAGTGAATGAATGAGTCAATCATTGAACAACAATCACGTTAATAACAAATCAAAATGATAAAGTAGAAGATAAGTCTTAGAAAGATGCTCACCTGAACCACATGAAGCCAGAGAGACAGAGGATGAGAACCACAACTACATTTCCTATAGCTGCATTCTTCTGTATGTCCCATCAGCTGCACTAAAACCTGGTAAAGGGTTTTACAATAAATATGTCTAGATCTTTTTGGGGCAAACTTATTCTAGAAGAGGCCTCTGGTCCATAGTGAGAAGCAGATGTTGTTAAGCAGATAATGGATTTAATTTATTGATCAATTGAATACATGAATACACACCTTGTAATGTTGAAACATTATTCTACATTACACAATTATTTAATGGGTAATGGGAGTTAATTAAATAAGATACAGCTCTGAACACCCCCACCCACCTCAACATCCCCCTCTATACACAAACTGTTCACTATGACATTTTCCATTTAGATGACAAGTTTACAGTGGTGTAAAGTACTTAAGTAAAAATACTTGAAAGTACTACTTAAGTAGTTTTTTGGGGTATCTGTACTTCACTATTTATATTTTTGCCAACTTTTACTTTTTACTCCATATATTTTGACACCCAAAAGTACTTGTTACATTTTGACAGGAAAATGGTCCAATTCACACACTTAACAAGATAACATCCCTGGTCATCCCTACTGCCTCTGATCTGGCAGACTCACTAAACACAAAGGCTTAATTTGTCAATTATATCTGAGTGTTGGAGTGTGCCCCTGGCTATCCATCCATAAACATAACAAAAATAATAGTGCCATATTGTTTGCTTAATTTAAGCAATTTGAAATGGTTTATACTTTTACTTTTGATACTTAAGTTCATATTAGCAATTCCATTTACTTTTGATACTTAAGTATATTTAAAAACAAATACTTTTACTTTTCCTCAAGTAGTATTTTTACTGGATGACATTCACTTTTACTTGAGTCGTTTTCTAGTAAGGTATCTTTACTTTTACTCAAGTAGGACAATTAAGTACTTTTTCCACCTTTGCACGTTTGTGCTCTCTGGTATTTTTTCAGTGACCCTGAATGAGCAATGCTCTTTCCACAACGTTTCTCTCCAGTGTGTGCGAGTAAGAATTGAGTTTAATAAGCATACTGAGTAGAACATCGTTAGATACAGTCGCAAATATTTATATTTTTTAAGAGAAACGGGGCTGGCAGATAGGATTTAGTTCCTCGATCCCTGTCACTGGCCCACACTCTAGTACATTAGGTGGGTTATGCACCATAGCGTTGGAAGCCAACCGCTGATAAACTTCACAGAAGAGGATCTATTTTCATTGTTAGGTTGGCGACTTGAGTATTTTAAAAATATTTTTATTTAACTAGGCAAGTCAGTTAAGAACAAATACTTATTTACAATGACGGCCTATCCCGGCCAAACCCTCCCCTATCCCGGACAACGCTGGTCCAATTGCGCGCCGCCCAATGGGATTCCCTTTCACGGTCGGTTGTGATACAGCCCAGGATCGAACTAGGGTCTGCAGTGAAGCCTTAGCACTGAGATGCAGTGCCTTAGACCGCTGAGCCACTCGGAAGCTCTTGAGTATCTGGTCATATAATTAATAATCTGACTTTCAAATCAGTGGAGGTGAACAAGTGCACACTTTAGGAGGAAAGTGAGATAAGTAATATGACAGATTTCTAAACATGATATAGCAGACGGGTACTTTACTGAAGGATAAAAAAATCCCAACAAGTTATTCCGTAATGTTTTTTTTTGTCCAAGCTATTGTTTTTTCAGTGTTCATTACGAAGACAAGAAATGTGTAAACTACAGTACAGTTACTTTGTTGTCACAGAGTTCAGATAAGGATTAGGGGGTTGCCGGGGGAGAATTCCTGTCTCAAGGCTACATTAAGAATCTTGTTGTCTGCTATCGTCTACTTTTACCTGACAGCAACTTGGAACAGAGTTCTATTTGAGTCCAGTTGTTCTCAAGGCTGTTGTTGCATCTCCCTCCCTGCAGCCTAGAAACATAAAGAGACAACAAACACACTTTATAACTGGTGAAAAACTACACCTGATACTTCAATTAAGCAGGAAAAAGCACTTATTATAACAGATGTGTAGCACTGTAAGACACGTGTTTCTCTGTTGTAGTTTTAAACCTGTTTTATTCTCAGGACCAGGACCATAACATTGAATATTGGGACCCAGGCCAACAACATATCCTGGTCTCTATTCTCGGGACCATGACTACAACATTGAGTATTGGGACCCAGGCCAACAACATATCCTGGTCTCTATTCTCAGGACCAGGACTACAACATTGAGTATTGGGACATAGGGCACCAACAACATATTGGTCTCTTCTACATAATACAATTAAACATAAAAAATATATACATATTTTAAAAATGAATATGCAATCAGCAATGTAAAACAAAACAAGAAAACATGAAACCACATTCCAGATAATGTTTTACAATATTTTCATGCAAGCATTGTTCCACGTAACAACTCACCAAAAATAAGTAGAATGGTAATGTATAGGATATTGGGCTGGAATTTTATTTCTGAAGAGAGTGCTCGCTCTTCTCTCACTCGGTTTTGGTTCATGCAGGTGACTGTGACCCTCAGACCAGTTGGCAGAACACCCAGAATATGTTCTGGATGTTAAGATAGGAGACATTGATCAGTTTCTTGGGAAACTGAGCCTGAGGGATAACAGCCAGTCACATGCAGGAACCAATTCATGTTCTGTAGATTTTAGTTTAGCCGTATATAGGACAACTGCTGGGACTGCCCCAGCAGAGCTCCAGATCGATGTGTACTATGGTGCATTGAGTTGGTTGGAAACTCTCCAGTTAACTGTGAATAAACAATGATTCATTTAAGTTTGACTTCGAGTGACCCCTGTGTAGAATTTCCAAAACAATATTATCAAGTGTATTTCCAGAGTGAAGAGAGAGGAGTTTGGTAGGGGAGATGTTACTGGTCGTGAAAAAACAGAAAAGTGTGAGATCTGTGGTTGACATGACCTATAAGTACTGATGACGCCTTGACGCCTCATCCTAACAACCAAATGTGTGAACATCTTTCTGGAGCACACTTAAAATACAATAAGGAAAGTTGAAAGATATCACTATTAAAATCCTTTAAAATAAATACAACAACATAATTTGACCACACCAATAGTCCTATGTCTTCTGTACTTCCATGTCCCATCAGCTACACTAAAACCTGGTGAAGGGTTTTACAATAATATGTGAACATCTTTTAGGACCAAACTAATTATACAAGAGGCCTATGCTCCTTATACATGTTTTATTATCATAGATAATAAAAACATAAAATGAATGTGATAAGCAGATGTTGAGCAGATAATGGATGTAATTTATTGATCTTTTGAATACATGAATACACACCTAGTATTGTTGAAACATTATTCTACATTATTTAATGGATAATATGAGTTAATGAAATAAGATACAGCTCTGAACACCTCCACCCCACCACACACACACACCACTCCTACTCCAAGACACTTGATACATATGGATCCAGAGCTGCATTTTATGCTACACAGGTTACCATGGTAATCAGACTTAAACTGTTAGAGAATGGGAGATGGATGACTCTTTACAATATGTTTTCTATTGAAACTATCTTCAGAGAACTGTAACCGGTGCCGGAGGAGGGAGATGCTTTCTGGTGATGTTTCAGTGACCCTGAACGAGCAAAGCTCTTTCCACATAGACAAGAGTAAGGTTTCTCTCCAGTGTGTGTGAGCTGGTGTCTAGTAAGGGCTCCTGAATGATTGAAGCTCTTCCCACACTGATCACAGCTATAAGGCTTCTCTCCAGTGTGTATGCGTTGGTGTGTAGTCAGGGCTCCTGAACGATTGAAGCTCTTCCCACACTGATCACAGATATAAGGCTTCTCTCCTGTGTGTATGCGTTGGTGTGCAGTCAGAGTGGAATATTGAGCAAAACTCTTCCCACATTGATCACAGCTATAAGGCTTCGCTCCTGTGTGTATTCGCTGGTGTCTAGTCAGACTACCTGAATCCATGAAGCTCCTCCCACACTGATCACAGCTATAAGGCTTCTCTCCTGTGTGTATGCGCTGGTGTCTAGTCAGACTACCTGAATCCATGAAGCTCTTACCACACTGGTCACAGCTATAAGGCTTCTCTCCTGTGTGTATGCACTGGTGTCTAGTCAGGTCTTCGGACAGAGAAAAGCTCTTCCAACACTGATCACAGCTATAAGGCTTCTCTCCTGTGTGTATGCGTTGGTGTCTAGTCAGTTCTCCTGATTGATTGAAACTCTTCCCACACTGATGACAGCTATAAGGCTTCTCTCCTGTGTGTATGCGCTGGTGTCTAGTCAGGTTTCCGGATAGAGCAAAGCTCTTCCCACACTGATCACAGCTATAAGGCTTCTCTCCTGTGTGTACACGCTGGTGCATAGTCAGGTTTCCTGATTGATTGAAGCCTTTCCCACACTGATCACAGCTATAAGGCTTCTCTCCTGTGTGTACACGCTGGTGCGTACTCAGGTTTCCAGATAGAGCAAAGCTCTTCCCACACTGATCACAGCTATAAGGCTTCTCTCCTGTGTGTATGCGTAGGTGTGTAGTCAGGGCTCCTGATTGACTGAAGCTCTTCCCACAATCAAAGCAGGGGTAAGGCCTCTCCTCTGTATGAATTCTCTGAGATTGTAAGGTTTTAGATGCAGCAAAACTCTTCCCACACTGAGAGCAGCGGTACATTTTTCTCCCAGTGTGAATCTGCTTGTAAATGACCAATTCCCTCTGTTTAGCAGAACTCTTCCCACAGTCAAAGCAGCAGTGGTGAGGTTTCTTCCCTATACGTCTCTGCTTCTGTTTCTTGAGGTGTTCTGATTTGGAGAGACTCTTCTCTTTCTTGTCAGCATCATGATGTTGTCGAGGCTCCCCAGATGATAAGCCCTTCCCACTGAGAGAGCAACGATTAGGGCTGTCCCCTGTGAAACAAAGACATTGAATAATATGGACATCTGAAATCAGGCTACCTGATGGAACTTTGATAAATGCTGAAAATTGGCAATCTAAATAAATGTACTTCCACCGCAAACATGTTAGTTTTGAGAAGCATGAAGGAAACTTGCGCTGCTCATGCTAGAACATATGCAGATTAAATATGCCTCTATGAATCTGATGAAGGCCTTGACATGTCCTAATAAATTGAAAAATTGCTCAGAGAAACAGGTGTTTTTAACAGCGTTACTTCGATTGTCAACTTAAGCTGTTTTGTGGTGGAAAACTGAGCAAGTCAACCCATTTACCCATACATAGACATGCTAGTAATCTTTGAACAATTCCATTTTCTGGATTGCATTAAATTGACACTAACTGTTGCAAAAAAACAAGCTTCCATTCCCCGTCACAAGTGAATTGGTGGCTGATTCCCCGTCACAAGTGAATTGGTGGCTGATTCCCCGTCACAAGTGAATTGGTGGCTGATTTATGACTATTTTACTGTCAACCCTGTTACTTTATTTGGCACATAGGCACTTAGTATAGTTATATTTTTATTCAATGTCTTGAGATGGGAAAAACATGTTTTTCATGAAATTGAACATGTTCTTTTTATGACAATGTTAAATATATATATTTCACCTAATTTTAAGTTACTTTTAAAAATGGGTGGAACTACCCAGATATTTTCATCAATATATCATTAATCAATGAATGACTAAAGTGCAAAGAGATGGCAGAATTCTGATATGACATCATTGTTTTAGCACCATCTACTGAGTTTTGGAACTACGGTGTGCGACATGGTTCAATGTTCCAATATATCAGCACAATCTACTTTTTTGATTTTTCAAATCGCCGCCGTCTTGAAGCAAAAATTGGGATCATGTTTACTGCGCTAATGACCATACCAAAAAACAGTAAAAAAAAAAGAAAAAAAGAGCAATGTAGAATACAGTGAACTCAGCAAAACAAGGAATTTGTGGTAAGTACATGCGGGCCGCCATCTTTATGCACCTCCGCTATTGTTTCAGAAGCAGACTGTAGTCTAATCTACACACCATGGTTCTTACTTAATGAAATGAAATCTCCATCTTCCTTCTTTTCTCCTGTCTCAGTTCCACTCTGCCCCGGTGTTTTCCTGCAGTCGACAAGATCCAGCAGTAAAGCGGAACTGGGAGGCGTTTGACATGGGGACTCCGGGAGGGTGGAGGGGAACGGGCTAGCGTTGTCCTGTTGGCCGCAAGAAGTATTAAAACGTGTATAATTAAACCAAATATTGTATTCATTTAGTCTAAACCTCTGATTGATTTGAGTGCATCTCTTATTAAATCTCATTTTCCTTGAAATGTTCAATTGTTCACTACAACCCACAAATCTAAGAGCATTAGATTGGTGGAAGCTTGGGCTAGTTTCCACCATATATCTCATACCAGTCATTTCATTTCAAACAGCAATTTAGAGGCGAAGCGAGAGGGATAACTGGGCCCAGAATCTGGTTTCTGACTTATTTGATCGAATATAAATTTCGTAACGATTAGGTTGTTATGAGTGTATTGATAAAAGTAGAACACTTTATATGGGAGTAGTGCCTGGTCGTCACTAGTCATAGAAGTCATAAACCACGCCCATTTCTACAATGGATTTTATTTTAACCCTAACCATACTACTTTTTTACTTAACCTTTATTTAAACTAGGCATGTCAGTTAAGAACAAATTATTATTTACAATGACGGCCTACACTGGCCAAACCCGGATGAAGCTGGGCCAATTGTGCGCCGCCCTATGGGATTCGAACCAGGGTGTCTGTAGTGACGCCTCTAGCATTGACACGGAGTGACTTAGACTGCGCCACTTCTAACTTTATGCCTAACCCTAATAAATAAAAACACGATATAGACATTTGACTTTGTGGCTGTGGTAACTAGTGGAAACACGCACATCTGCCCTCATTGCATATTATGGTCCCACGTGATCTTGACTCTTCACGATTGCCTTACATTTTTTTATATTTTTTTTCTTTGTTCGAGCGGCCACTTGAACATCTGGTCAAATAATGGATAGTGTTCGAAATCAGTGAAGGAATTTTAACATGTGCACACTTTGTGAGGAAGGAGAGATAATTAGGTTATAGCCACAGATTCCTAAATAGGCTACTTTGTTGAAGTAAAAAAAAATCCCAACAAGTTTTACTGTCTTTTATTTTATTTTGTAACGACATTTAACCGAAAACAGGAATGTGGAGGTGCAAAGATGATGAAAACTAGGCCTAGACATTTTATACAGCACAGCAGGCATATACTGTTAAAACCAGACTTACCCGATCCATTGTGGAAGCTATTGTTTCTTTGTAAGACATGAAATGTGGTCGGCTACAACAGTACAGTTAGGCTACTTTGTTATCTTCTTCTTCTTTAAGGTTTAATGTCAGACTACGCCTATTGGCGTATTGCCGCCACCTACTGGACGGGTAGTGAACGGGGGGGAAAAGTCCATTGTGGGAAATGAATGCGGGAGGAGGGGATACAGTACCACCATCATCATCATACACAAAAACAAAAATGTTGTTAATCCCCAAATTCCCAGAGGGGCGGCGCCATGTGAGGATGTACTTTTCTGAGCTCCTCAACAGAACATTTAAATATTTGGGCAGATTGTATTTCGGGGCTCCCGAGTGGCGCAGCGGTCTAAGGTACTACATCTCAGTGCTAGAGGCGTTACTATGGACCCTGGTTTGATTCCAGGCTGTATCTCAACTGGCCGTGTTTGGGAGTCCCAAAGGGTGGCGCACAATTGGCCCAGCGTCGTCCAGGATCGTTGTAAATAAGAATTTGTTCTTAACTGACGTGCCTAGTAAAATCAAATACAATTTTAATTCTGATCAAAATACCCCTCTACAACCTGAGACTCCATTTTAAGGCTTAATGTCACGTTTTTGTACGGTCATATGGTCGTTTTTGTACGGTCACATATGTACGGTCATATTTTGGATGTTTTATTTTGTTTATTTTGTCTCCCAGGAATGACTCTCATTTGCATTTAATGTAAGTACATAATTACTGCCGCTAGGGGAGCTGTGACGTCAATGAAGTGAGTTAGTGATATATTTAACATTTCTTCTTCATGATGGAGACTTTGACTAGTTCTGAAAACGAACGTTTCACCGTCTCATAATTTTACCCTATTAATTCAGGTATGTAATGAGCGAAAATGCAATATGACTTAAAAATATTGAGGTAACATGGTTAATTACTTAGTCCATGATTTTGGTGACGTTTGAGGGCAGTTTTAACAGCGAAAAACGGGTTGGTATTTTCTCCATTGTAAGTTAATGGAGTTAGGCTAAACTGCTAACGTTAATGGTTTAAACTTTATATGAATAAGAAGGGATCAACATGGCGTCCAAACTTGCTGTACTTTTTTCTTCTTCAACTTTTTAGATCCAATTTGTTTTATTTTCTATGAACAAAGGCTCAGTTTACTTTAGGTAATATATTTAAATATGTGATGTCACAAAAAAATGTGTTAGTGTTAATATTTGTACGAAAATAGCGTTTAACAGTTCGCTAGCTTGATGCTAACCAAATTTAGCTTGGTTGAGCGCTTTAGTAGTTAGCTCTAGCCTAGTTGGTTTTAGTCAATGTCATTATTAATGTAATGGTTGTAGTGTAACAGTGTAATTAAGTTATTAAATTCCTGCATAAAATGGGTATTATGCCACCTCCTGGTGGATCAGTGTGCTTAAATTGTCAAATACACTCAGTGATAAAGGTATGGAATTCTAGGTAATCCACAGTAGATCTATGGAGAATTGCTGTGGGTGAGTTGAACGTTGAATGATCCCGGGATAGAAATGTATAAAGTTGACATTACATTACAAAGTCCACCTTTTAAATCGCAATTTATGTTATTAGTAACTAATGTTGTTGGTTTGGCGTCAAATAAACCACTCTGATATTTGCCGAATCTCAGTTTGCCATGTGGGTTTTATGCAAGCTAACGTTCCCTCTGAAGTTGGCAGCTAACTTGAAAATGCATCTACTTTAGGAGTGCTATTTATATCCCGTCGACTACTCATCATTTATCCATACTGTGTGTCCCATGATTGCAGCTTTGGAAATAAATGAACTATCCATCCATTACTCCTTCATTGGTTGACTCACTGACTTGAGGAACGGGACCAGGAAGGTCACAGTAGCATTGTTTCGCATAGGCGTCCAGTAATTTTGAGTTTTTTCGAATTTGACACTGATAGTACAGTGAGTTTTATATTTAATGTGTAGATGTATGGTGACTACACGTTTGGATGAACAGACCAACGGGCGAGTCCCTTGACGGGTACCAGGAATGGTGGAAGGACAATCTGAAGGTAATTATCATTTCACACAACACAGCAGTGTCCAGGCCTCCAGAGTATTGACTCTAGCGCCCGCTATATGGAGGGGATCCGCAGCAGTTAACTGACGTAAACAATGCAATTGTATATAACATTATTGCATATACTGTAGTATATATTTTTTTTCATTGACTTAGTGTTTTTATCTAGCTGTTTTTTGTATAAAGTACTTTGTCACTGATACTCCACCTGATGTGGAAGTTGTCAAAGCAGATCAGAATGCCTTCGAAGATCACCTTCAGGCACGGACTGAGAAGAATGTGGAGGTTTTTGACCAGGTAATAATTATTGACTCCAGTGGTCATGCCGCCACCCTGGAGTTTCTCACAACTCATCTCTTTTCCAGGGATCATACCAACCCCACTGACATCAAAAATTAGACGTGTATCCTTTCTTTTCTGTCTGCCATTAACATTGCATGTCTAATCAAACATTTTAAATTAAATCATTCAATAACTATTATTACATACCTGATAATCATTTAACCTGTGTGTTTGCTTGTTTACGTCTGTCTCCTACCCTGCTCCCTTTTCTCTGCTCCTGTTCTCCAGGACCTAGGGGTTCTGCCTAACACCCAGACATGGATGCATCTGATGTCCTCCATTACCAACAACCCTCCAACTTTTCATTACATCAGCTACTGTTATTGTCATGTTGTCATTATCTACTAAGAAAGAGCACGACAACTATCATACTGGGCACATAATGTGAGCTGCACAGATTAGCTAAAAACACTAGCACTACAAACACTCAGAACAAAGAGGGCAGCAGCGCCTGGACTTTGCAGTTTCCCTCTTCGAGTCCACTACCTGCTGGAAAAACAAGTGACAGGCAGAACCTCCCATACACACAAGACCCACTCTATTCCACACACCAGAATTCTGTATTTCACTCTTATTGCCATGTGAATGTACAAACAAATCTGAAAGTAAATTGACACGTACCAAAAAAATATCAATGGTTATGTATTTAAATCTAAAATATTGCTATATTGGTTTTCACAGCTGTTTCATAAGATGTTTGTTATTCTAAATTGTAACGTATCCCTATATGGTATTTGTTATCCGGTCGAAAATTAAGGTAAGTATTTTTTCTAAACTAAGCTATAGCCAAATATACTGCATTTTTAACCAACCCCCTTCTGTCTATTTATGTAACTTGTATACAATAAAATAGTTCTTTCAAAATAACATTAAACATAATGCTTTATAGCTACAATATAGCAAACGTTAGCGAACTAATGACGAGCTCATCTCTGCTGCCTGGATGCTTTAACGTTCTCGTCTGGATTTCTTGCTATTAGCTAGCACATGAACAGTAGCCTACTGCAATAGTCAGACTACACGATTTAACACAATTTTATTTTTACACTGCACAAATATTTGTGAACAGTCAGCCCTCGAATGCTAGCTAACTGACGTTCGTTTATTGTAACATTGACACTGTATTTGTGCGGACTACAGGTTTGGAGGCCACTCTAAAAGCGAACCCTCTATCCTGACACCTCTGGAGCAGTGCTGCAGGTATAACATGCAGCACTACAGATGGGGCAAAACAATGGAATGGAGAAAATACAGGAACACAGTGCAAACGCTTATCAAAGACAAACTACTACAAAACTGAAATCCAGGACCTAAATAAGAAAACCCCTAAGGAATTGTGGGACTACATTAACAAAGGACTGGGACAAAAGAAAACAGGTCGAGGGAATTGAAGACAACGATGTTTTTAATGTATTATTTGCTGAAGCATGGACAAGTGTAACAGGGTTGGTTATGTTTCCACTTGCCTCTAAAGAAATGTGTATTTAATGTTCAAGCATTCTTATTGGTTAGTTCAACTCTGATGATAATAAGGTGTGTTGTGATTGGCCCCGCTTGCAGATAGGGGGAGATCGCGAACGTCAGGTCAAAAAATGTGATGCAAGGGGTAGGTCGCGTTCTGAATACTGTTTTCTATTTTACAATGTGTACAAGTTTGCTGTACGTTACTGATTTATACATGTGTGGGTATATGGTGCCTGTTAGGGATTGAGGGGCTTTCTGGAATGTGCTTTGGCATATGATTGCTGTAAATAAGTGTGTTAGCTGGCATACACCGATGTCATGGTCACATAAGCCACTGCTAACACAGTTGTCTTCATGCTACAGATTTTGCCATCGACAGCCATCAATACTGTTAAGCCCTGCACAACTAACGTTTCCCATTTAACAACAGGTATTTACACATGTTATATTTTGTATTGTATTTTTGTATTTTGTTCGCCCAGTAGGAAAATGTGATGCAAGGGATTTTGCCATCGACAGCCATCAATACTGTTAAGCCCTGCACAACTAACGTGCTGTTTCCCATTTAACAACAGAAATAAATGATGCTCAACTGGGACCACTGGCCGTTTATTTTGAGAAAACACAACGCATGGAGAGTACATTATACATCTGTTACACAAGCACCACACCTCTTGCCACCTTCCCCCTCCCCATGCCTACAAGGCAGGTTGAGCTGTGCCGCATTAGCCAGATAAAGCAAGCTCTAACCAGACTGAACCCACTGAAGCATGTGGGCCTGTTGGCATGCCAGCCTGGCTACTTAAAGAGCATGCAGAAGATCTAGCACCTGTCATGACACACATTGTTAACACCTACTACTGGCTGGGGACTGTTCCTGCTGCCTGGAAGATTGCCAATGTGTGTCCCTTACCCAGTGTCAAAACCATGTACAACGAGAGAGAGAGATGGGCCTCCAGTCAAACTTCATGCCTTGGAAAAATCCAGGAGAGCTTAATAAAAATAAATAACTAATGCCAACAGTTTTATCTGAGTGCACAAATCAGTATGCCTACCTACCAAAGTCCAGTGCTACTACCGCCCTTGTGAAAGCCACACAGTATACTATATTAAACCCTATTGTAGACCCTATAGTATACTATATTAAACCCAATAGTATACTGTATTAAACCCAATAGTATACTATATTAAACCCTATAGTAGCCCCTATAGTATACTATATTAAACCCAATAGTATACTATATTAAACCCTATAGTAGACCCTATAGTATACTATATTAAACCCTATTGTAGACCCTATAGTATACTATATTAAACCCAATAGTATACTATATTAAACCCTATAGTAGACCCGATTTTTAATAATAAAAAGTAACAAAAATAGAAAGACTTCTTCTGAGCTGCTAACACAGCTTTAAAAGACAATTTCCCTGATTACAATCGTTATTACCTTTCAAATGCAAGTTCAGTATGGAACTTTGATTGAATCCCAGGCAGAGTCATCTTGTGTTCAGAGTGCATCCAAAATTAGACCCTATCCCCTACATAGTGCACTAGAGGTACCATTTGGGACGCATCAAAGATCATCTTGTATTCAGGTCTGTTGGTTGTGGTCTTCTTGGTTCTGGGTTTGTTGACTGTGGTATCGAGCACAGAGGGTTCCTCAGCTTCTTGTGCCGGGGGTCTGTTATGAAAGGAGACGCTACGTCATCATCAATCTTCACTTCTGGGGTCTCATTTTAAGTAATCATCTAGATGTTAATACATTTAAACGAAACAACTGCTGGTCTGCATAACATACAAGTATTGTATGCATTCCAACATGTCAAGCACAAGTACCATCTCATTTCAAAATTCTCTTGAGATGTTGTAATAGCTGGACCTGCTCACCGAGTAGCAGCACTGGGGCTGTTGAATTTCACAACAACGTACTGGACATCCTCATCCCCTTTCTGGGGTTGAGGAGGTTGGACAGTGGAGTACAGAGGCACTTCCTGGTTATTGGAGCAAGATAGGTGGACATTGGCATAGTGAACGTCACCCTGCTCGTCTGTGCTGCCTGAGACGTTGTCATACACTGGACTGAGTCTCCCCGGAGAGGAGAAAAGACAGATAAACATACCTTGGGACGATTCCATTGGTTCCACTGTGCCAGGCAAAATAAATCGAGCACTGATGAAAAGATCTGAAAAAAAAAAAAAACATTTTGACCTCAACTCACCTGTCCATTCCCTGCTGTGACCCTTGTCAGATTTGGAGGCTTTCTTCATGTTTTTTAATTAATGAATCAGATTAATGAATCAGTCATTGAATAACAATCAAACTGATAAAGTGAAAGATAAGTCTTTAGAAAAATGCTCACCTGAACCACATGAAGCCAGAGAGACAGAGGATGAGAACCACAACTACATTTCCTATAGCAGCATTCTTCTGTATGGCCCATCAGCTGCACTTAAACCTGGTAAATGGTTTTACAATAAATATGTCTAGATCTTTTTGGAGCAAACTTATTCTAGAGGCCTCTGGTCCATATAAAAAAACATATAAAAGAAGTGAGAAGCAGATGTGGTTGAGCAGATAATGGATTTAATAT
Source organism: Salvelinus namaycush (assembly GCF_016432855.1). Classification (NCBI taxonomy): domain Eukaryota; kingdom Metazoa; phylum Chordata; class Actinopteri; order Salmoniformes; family Salmonidae; genus Salvelinus; species Salvelinus namaycush. The sequence continues at coordinate 3,980,952 of NC_052345.1, forward strand.
ATTGATCTACTGAATGCATGAATACACACCTAGTATTGTTGAAACATTATTCTATTATTATTTAAAGGATAAAAGGAATAAATTAAATAAGATACAGCTCTGAACACCCCACTCCACCACACACACACAGCACTCCTACTCCAAGACACTTGATACATATGGATCCAGAGCTGCATATTATGCTACACAGGTTACCATGGTAATCAGACTTAGTAAACTGTTAGAGAATGGGAAATGGATGACTCTTTACAAGATGTTTTCTATTGAAACTTTATTTAGGGATCTGGAACCGCTGCCGGAGAGGAGGGAGATGAAAGAAAACATTTTTGTGATTTCTGGTGTTTTTTCAGTGACCCTGAATGAGCAAAACTATTTCCACATAGACAGGAGTAAGGTTTCTCTCCGGTGTGTGTGAGCTGGTGTGTAGTCAGGTATCCTGAACGATTGAAGCTCTTCCCACACTGATCACAGCTATAAGGCTTCTCTCCTGTGTGTATGCGTTGGTGTATAGTCAGGTGTACTGATTGACTGAAGCTCTTCCCACACTGATCACAGCTATAAGGCCTCTCTCCTGTGTGTATGCGCTGGTGTGCTGTTAGGTCTCCTGATTGACTGAAGCTCTTCCCACACTGATCACAGCTGTAAGGTTTCTCTCCTGTGTGTAAGCGTTTGTGTATAGTCAGGTGTCCTGAGTGATTGAAGCTCTTCCCACACTGATCACAGCTGTAAGGTTTCTCTCCTGTGTGTAAGCGTTGGTGTTCACTCAGGGTACCTGAATGATTGAAGCTCTTCCCACACTGATCACAACTATAAGGCTTCTCTCCTGTGTGTATGCGTTGGTGTCTAGTCAGGACTCCTGAGTGATTGAAGCTCTTCCCACACTGATTACAGCTATAAGGCTTCTCTCCTGTGTGTATGCGTTGGTGTGTAATCAGTTGTCCTAATTGATTGAAACTCTTCCCACACTGATCACAGTTATATGGCTTCTCTCCTGTGTGTATGCGTTGGTGTGTAGTCAGATTTCCTGAACGATTGAAGCTCTTTTCACACTGATCACAGCTATAAGGCTTCTCTCCTGTGTGTATGCGCTGGTGTGCAGTTAGGTCTCCTGATTGATTGAAGCTCTTCCCACATTGATCACAGCTATAAGGTTTCTCTCCTGTGTGTATGCGCTGGTGTCTAGTCAGGTGTCCTAATTGATTGAAACTCTTCCCACACTGATCACAGCTATAAGGCTTCTCTCCTGTGTGTATGCGTTGGTGTATAGTCAGGTCTCCTGAGTGATTAAAGCTCTTCCCACACTGATCACAGCGATAAGGTTTCTCTCCTGTGTGTATGCGCTGGTGTACAGTCAGGGTGTAATCTCGAGTAAAACTCTTCCCACACTGATCACAGCTATAAGGCTTCTCTCCTGTGTGTATGCGTTGGTGTCTAGTCAGGGCTCCTGATTGATCAAAACTCTTCCCACACTGATCACAGTTATAAGGCTTCTCTCCTGTGTGTTTGTGTTTAGTCTGGGTTCCTGATTGTTTGAAGTATTTCCCAAAATCAAAGCAGGGGTAAGGCCTCTCCCCTGTATGAATTCTCTGATGAGATTTTAAGGTTTTAGATGCAGCGAAACGCTTCCTACACTGAGAGCAGTGGAACGGTTTCTCTCCGGTGTGAATTTGCTCATGAATAGTCAAGTCCTGTTTAGCAAAACTCTTCCCACAGTCAGAGCAGCAGTGGTGAGGTTTCTTCCCTATACCTCTATGCTGGTGTTTCTTGAGGTGTTCTGATCTGGAGAGGCTCTTCTCTTTCATGTCAGCATCATGATGTTGTTGAGGCTCCCCAGATGATAAGCCCCTCCCACTAAGAGAGCAACGATTAGGGATGTCCCCTGTGAAACAAAGACATTGAATAGTTAGATTTTGCAAATATGGGTCCATAAACAGATGGGGCGTTACATGAAATTAAGGCCTTTTGCGTCCCTTTCATATTTTTCCAGTAGAAATTGTGCACCAGTATTACATTTTAAATCTGTTATGAAATAATATGAATAAAAACTTGATAAAGTGACAATTCTGAATTGTGACAAGTCCCACCATCAACCCTGTGTAACTTCTAGAAAAAAATTTACCCCAACTAATACAATAATTTATCCAAGTTTTACCAACGTTGAGTAAAGTTACAAGTGCAGAATAATACAATTATTGTGAATAGTCAATTAGTATAAGAGTTTGATTAAAACATTGAAATGCTTTGAAAGAACAATTTCCCTAATAATCCAGTTTACATGGACACATCTGAAATCACGCTACCTGATGGGACTTTGATAAATACTGAAAATTGACAATCAAAATAAAACGTTCTACCACAGCGACTATGTTAATTTGAAACAGTATAAAGTGTGTATGTGAAACTATTTCTAAGCTGCATACTTTCAGTTTTTCCTGAACTCACTGGACTCGGTCAAAAGAAGTTAGCTGGCGCTGCTTGTGTTAGAACATGCAGATTAAATACACCTCTATAACTCTGATTAAAGTGTTTACATGTCCATTCTAAAGATTGATCAGACAACCAGGTGTTTTTAAAAGGCGTATGCTTCCTTCGGTTATGACCTTACACCAATTAAGATCAGCAGAGTAAGGTGTTTACATGACTAATGCCAAACTCAGCCTACTGCCATAATCAGTTTAATAGGAAATTATTAGTGTGCATGTAAAGCACTAGTTATTTGGTTACTTTGACAGTCATTTCTGAACAGTATTTATTTAATGTAATTAGTGATTAATTTACATCTGTCCCTCATTTTAAGGTCAACCCATGTTTTAATATGGTGAAACTGTTCCTTACATTTTTGGGCAAAAGAAACATTGAACATCAAATAGTCATTTTTATAGAGCAAAGGCAGGTGAGCTGGTTCTAGTCTTTTTATCAATTCTCTGGTGTTTTTTGTAGAAAACTGAACAAGTGAACCATTTTACCCATAAATTGATATGGTAGAATTGAAGCTTGCATTCAATTTTCACTCCCTGTGGAACAAAACTAGCTCCCATTACCCCTGTCATAAGCAAATGTATGGCTGATTTAAAGGACTATTTCACCATTGTAAACTAGTGGTTTTGTTGTTCTCAGTAATCCCCTGCTACTTTATTTAGCACACTGGCACTTACTAAAATATGTATTTTCATATAACCTCTTGAGATGGGAAAACATGTTTTTATGAAGCTGAACATGTGCTCTTCATGAAAGAATGTTAAAATTAGGTGAAATCAAACATTTTTGGGGGGACCAAGTTACACTTCTCAAAATTGGGTGGAACGACCAGATATTTAATCAATATATAATTAATGAATTAATTGTTACAGAAGCAGACTGTAATCTAATCCACATGGTTCTTACTTAATGAAATCAAATCTCCATGTTCCTCTCCTCCTTCATGTCTCTCAGTTCCATTCTGCCCCAGTGTTTTCCTGCAGTCGACCAGAACCAGCAGTAAAGTACGGAGAGGGGGTCGACCTGGGGACTCCTGGAGAGTGTAGGGGGACGGACTAGCTTTGTTCTGTTGGCCACAAGAAGTTAACAGTTGATCATTAAACCAAATATTGTATTAATTCAGTCTCAACCTCTGATTTGGGTGCATCCCTGAATATCCCCTTTTACCTGAAATGTTCAATCGTTCACTACAACCCACAAATCTAAGAGCATTGGATTGGTAGGCATGGGCTAGTTTCCACCGTATTTCTTATACCAGTCATTTAATATCAAACAACACGGAAGAGGAGAAGCAAGAGGGATAACTGGGCCCAAAATCTGGCTTCTGGCTTATTTGATCATATATACATTTTCGTAACGAGTTGGTTGTTAGGAGTGTATTGGTAAAAGTAAGACACGTGACATCCCGGCAACTTCGGGGGGAAAAAAACACTGTATGGGAGTTGTGCCAGGTCATCACTAGTTACCACAAACCACGCACATTTATACAACTGGTACTTTTTAAATGTGATTTTAACCCTTACCTTGAAAACATTAACTTTATGCATAACCCTAAATAAATAAAAATACGATATAGACGTTTGACATTGTGGCAACTAGTGGAAACATGCATATCTGCCCTCTCATTGGCTATAATGGTCCCACCTGATCTTGCCTCTTCCCGATTGCCTTCCAGCTGCGTTTTAAACTCAACAGCCCTCGGCCATTGAATGACGTTTTACATCCGAGTGTACCTTAAATGTCCCTTGCCCAAGCGATGGAGTGATGATCGGAGAGGCAACGTCCTTGGTGGAAATCTTGAAGTTTAACTTAAAAACAACCAACCTAAAGCTATCAATGTACCTTGTAAGCTAACGTATCTAGCTAGCACTCCTGTCAAGGTAGCTAGCTACAGTTACCCATCGTTTGGTAATTTATTCAATACATGTCAGAATTGCACTCATCACTACGAAACTAAGCCAATTTTCCAAAGGTAAAATCAATATATATATATATTTTTTTTTAGCAAGCTCGCTTCATATTTTGCTGAGATGCCTTGAGTGCAGGTTGTTGATTAAATTTGACACTTCGCGGCCACCAGAGTTTGACATGTGACATGTACAGTTTGCATTGAATTGTGGGTCATATCAACCCCGCAAGTGCCAAAGTTGTTCACTCGCTCCTTCAAGCTAAATCGAATTGTAAGTGTATGTATGTCCCTTAAGGTCCTTGTGTAATTGTAATGTGATATTGTACCCCCTAGCTCGATTGTCCATTATATATAATCTATATATACTTGTGTTCCCTTATGTACTTTCTGTATTGATTTGTTGTTAATAAAAAATAAAAAAATCGAGCCAACGTTAGGGAATTAGACCTCCCTTAAGATGGCAATCAAACTGCATCCGGTTTCGACGGAGATACCCCCGAGGGAAAAACAACGTGTTTGGACTGCAGCCATTTCTTTTCTTTGTTAGAACGGCCACTTGAATATCTGGTTAAATAATGGCTAATATATAAGAAATCAGTGAAGGAATGTGAACATGTGCACACTGGGAGGAAGGATATAATTAGGTCATAGTCACAGATTCCTAAACATGATTGTATTAACTGTCTTAATTTTGCTGGACCCCAGGTTAGAGTAGCTGCTGCCTTGGCAGCTAATGGGGATCCATTATAAATACAAAATATATAGTTGTAGGCTACTTTGTATTTTATTTTTTACTTTATTAAACTAGACACGTCAGTTAATAAGAACAAATTCTTATTTACAATGACGGCCCATCAACAGTGGATTAACTGCCTTGTTCAGGGGCAGAACAATATATTTTTACCTTGTCAGCTCGGGGATTCGGTTACTGGCCCAACATTCTAACCACTACACTACCTGCGGCTCCAAACAGAACTAAACCGAACACAGGAATGTGGAGGTTCAAAGATGATGAAAACTAGGCCTAGACATTTTATACAACACAGCAGACCTATACTGTTAAAAACAGACTTACCCGACCCATTCTGGAAGCTACTGTTTCTTTGTATGATATTAACTGTTTTCAGCTACAACAATACAGTTAAGCTGTTGTCTTGTTCCTCTTTAAGGTTTTATGGCAGACTACACCTATTGGCGTATTGCCGCCACCTACTGTACGGCGAGTGAACAAAAAATACAAATATCCATCCAAATAGTTTTTTTATCATAGGTAAAGAATTCATGCAGGACATCTCTCCATAATTGTGTCAAATCTTCATGAATTTGTTCCATTATAAATCTACTGATGTCTTGCCACAGATTATTTACTTGAATACCATTAAAAAAAGATGCAACACTGTTTCTGGGTGGTCATTACAAAAGGTACAATTTGAATGTATCTATTTTTTTAACTTCATGTAGTGGTTGGCAGGGTAATATGAATGAATCATTTTATAATAAACTTCTTTAATTGTGTTAGTAAGTACGTATGTGTGAGACAACAGATATTATCAATAAAACGATTCCAATAAGGCATGACATTAGGTATATAGATAGATACAAAATCCTGTTGATACAAGGCAAGTATCGCTCTGTTGTTGAATGGACCAAAACAAAAACAAATCTTTACTACTATTGAGTCAACAGCGGTAATCGAAGGTAGGTTCTGAGGGTCTTAACATGTTCCTGAATAATAAAGCAACACCTGAGGGAATGGAGACTAAAACAATTGTAAACTCTTTAGGCGTTGTAGGGATCTTGTAAAGTGATAAGAATGAGTCATAGTGAAGTAAAAGACCCTCTGCATTTACAAGTTGTCTCACCAATAGGATATTATTTCTGAACCAATATTCTAAAAACAAAGATTTATTATTACACAATATGTGCTGATTATTCCAGATATAATATACGTGTGGAGAGAAATTATGCTTCTAAATGAAGGACCATGACTAGAAAACCTGTCAATGAAAAGAAGAGTTTCACTGGAACTTTGTCAATAGCAAACCAACATGAAGTTAAGAGCACCAAAAGTAGAAAAGGCATAAAGTTCCACATAGAAGTAGGTCTATGAAGTGTTTTATCAAATTGATCTTAAAAGTTTTATTTAAGGGAGGAATGTCCATAAAATTCAGCCCACCATACTCATAAGTGTTCATTGCAACAGTTTCCTAATGTGATGGTGACGGTTTCTCCACAGAAAGTTAAAAAGCATCTGGTCTGTTGAAAGGGTTTTACATGGAACCCTAAAGAGTTCTACCTGGAACCAAAGAGGTTCTACCTGAAACTCAAAAGGGTTCTTCAAAGGGTTCTCCTATGGGGACAGCAGAAGAACCCTTTAAGGTTCTAGATAGCACCTTTATTTCTAAGAGTGTAGTGCTGCTACGCCCACTCTTCTACAACACTTCAACCATCCAAATAAATGATGTCATGGAGCATCACCATGGCGATGATGATTTGTGAGACGTCATTGCATCGACAATCCCCAATAGTGACTTAATGACATTTGGAGTTCCTGACATCATTTGTTTGGCTTCTAACTGTTAGAGAGGATGGCTGCATCTGAAATGTCACCTGACAGTATATAAGGAATAGGATGCCATTTCACACACAGACTATGTGTAGGTCTATTCTAGTCTGGTGGATGGATGGTGTAATAGACTCCAATTGGCGTAGCGGTCTAAGGCACTGCATCTCAGTGCAAGAGTCGTCACTGTAGTCTCTGGTTTGAATCTAGGCTGCATCACATCCGGCCGAGTCTCATAGGGCGGCATACAATTGGCCCAGCGCCGTTCAGATTTGGCCGGGGTAGGCCGCCATTGTACATAAGAATTTGTTTTTAACTGACTTGCCTAGTTAAATTAAGGTTAAAAAATAATGGTTCCCAGTTTGTTGTGCCATGACCCATGACACTTTACAACATTATGGGCAGCAGTTTCCTCTCGCTAAAACACACGCAAAGAGCTAAAACAAAACCTGTGCAATGACGAGTTTGGTAAATTATCTTGCTTCCTTTCAGATATACAAAGCAAAGCTTTTAGCCACAGCTCAGTCTCAAGCCATAAGCCCGCGACCCATGTAGAACTTGTCCAAGCCCTATATTATACTATATTAAACCCTATAGTATACTATATTTATCCCTATAGTATACTATATTAAACCCTATAGTATACTATATTAAAGCCTCTTTTGAATAATAAAAAGTAACAATAAAATATAAAGACTTCTTTCTTCTGAGCTGCCGACAACGCAGCTTTTAAAGACAATTTCCCTGATGATTACAATCGTTATTACCTTTCAAATGCAAGTTCAGTTTGGAACTTTGATTGAATCCCAGGCAGAGTCATCTTGTGTTCAGGTCTTTCGGTGTTCAGAGTGCAAACAAAATTACACCCTATCCCCTACATAGTGCACTAGAGTAATCAAGGTACCATTTGGGACGCATCAAAGATCATCTTGTATTCAGGTCTTGTTGTTGGTTGTGGTCTTCTTGGTTCTGGGTTTGTTGACTGTGGTATCGAGCACAGAACATCATTTGACTACAATAATAGTCCTATGTCTTCTGTATATCCGTATGTCCCATCAGCTACACTAAAACCTGGTGAAAGGTTTTACAATAAATATGTGAACATCTTTTATGACCAAACAACTTATACAAAAGGCCTGCGATCCTTGTAAAAAATTATAGATTTTAAAAACATATAATTAATGTGATAAGCAGACGTTGTTGAGCAGATAATGGATTAGATTTATTGAATACATGAATACACACCTTGTATTGTTGAAACATTATTCTACAGTATTTAATGGATAACAGGAGTTAATGAAATAAGATACAGCTCTGAACACCCCCACCCCACCACACACACACACCACTCCCACTCCAAGACACTGGATACATATGGATCCAGAGCTGCATATTATCTACACAGGTTACCTTGGTAATAAGACTTAGTAAACTGATAGAGAATGGGAGATGGATGACTCTTTACAATATGTTTTCTATTGAAACTTTATTTAGGGATCTGGAACCGGTGCCGGAGATGAAAGATGACATGTTTGTGTTTTCTGGTGTTGTTTCAGTGACCCTGAATGAGCAAATCTCTTTCCACATAGACAGGAGTAAGGCTTCTCTCCAGTGTGTGTGAGCTGGTGTGTAGTCAGGGTGGAATTTTGAGAAAAACTCTTCCCACACTGATCACAGCTATAAGGTTTCTCTCCTGTGTGTATGCGCTGGTGTATAGTCAAGTATTCTATCTTCCTGAAACTCTTCCCACACTGATCACAGCTATATGGCTTCTCTCCTGTGTGTATGCGTTGGTGTGTAGTCAGGTTACCGGATAGAGCAAAGCTCTTCCCACACTGATCACATCTATAAGGCTTCTCTCCTGTGTGTATGCGCTGGTGTTTAGTCAGGGATCCTGAATGATTGAAACTCTTCCCACACTGATCACAGCTATAAGGTCTCTCTCCTGTGTGTATGCGTTGGTGTTTAGTCAGGGATCCTGAATGATTGAAACTCTTCCCACACTGATCACAGCTATAAGGCCTCTCTCCTGTGTGTATGCGTTGGTGTGTAGTCAGGTCTCCTGATTGATTGAAGCTCTTCCCACACTGATCACAGCTATAAGGCTTCTCTCCTGTGTGTATGCGTAGGTGTGTAGTCAGGGCTCCTGATCGATTGAAGCTCTTCCCACACTGATCACAGCTATAAGGCCTCTCTCCTGTGTGTATGCGTTGGTGTGCAGTCAGGTCTCCTGATCGATTGAAGCTCTTCCCACACTGATCACAGCTATAAGGCTTGTCTCCTGTGTGTATGCGTTGGTGTGTAGTCAGGTCTCCTGATCGACTGAAGCTCTTCCCACACTGATCACAGCTATAAGGCTGCTCTCCTGTGTGTATGCATTGGTGTGTAGACAGGGATCCTGAATGATTGAAGCTCCTCCCACACTGATCACAGCTATAAGGCTTCTCTCCTGTGTGTATGCGTTGGTGTGTAGTCAGTGCTCCTGAATGATTGAAGCTCTTCCCACACTGATCACAGCTATAAGGCTTCTCTCCTGTGTGTATGCGTTGGTGTGTAGTCAGTGCTCCTGATTGATTGAAGCTCTTCCCACACTGATCACAGCTATAAGGCTTCTCTCCTGTGTGTATGCGTTGGTGTGCAGTCAGGGCTCCTGATCGACTGAAGCTCTTCCCACACTGATCACAGCTATAAGGCTTCTCTCCTGTGTGTATGCGTTGGTGTGCAGTCAGGTTTCCTGAATGATTGAAGCTCTTCCCACACTGATCACAGCCATAAGGCTTCTCTCCTGTGTGCATGCGTTGGTGTGTAGTCAGGGATCCTGAATGACGGAAGCTCTTCCCACACTGATCACAGCTATAAGGTTTCTCTCCTGTGTGTATGCATTGGTGTGTAGTCAGGGATCCTGAATGATTGAAGCTCTTCCTACACTGATCACAGCTATAAGGCTTCTCTCCTGTGTGTATGCGTTGGTGTTTAGTCAGGGATCCTGAATGAGTGAAGCTCTTCCCACACTGATCACAACTATAAGGCTTCTCTCCTGTGTGTATGCGTTGGTGTGTAGTCAGGGATCCTGAATGACGGAAGCTCTTCCCACACTGATCACAGCTATAAGGTCTCTCTCCTGTGTGTATGCATTGGTGTGTAGTCAGGGATCCTGATTGATTGAAGCTCTTCCCACACTGATCACAGCTATAAGGCTTCTCTCCTGTGTGTATGCGTTGGTGTTTAGTCAGGGATCCTGAATGATTGAAGCTCTTCCCACACTGATCACAGCTATAAGGCTTCTCTCCTGTGTGTATGCGTTGGTGTGCAGTCAGGTCTCCTGAACGACTGAAGTATTTCCCACAATCAAAGCAGGTGTAAATCCTCTCCCCTGTATGAATTCTCTGATGAGATTTTAAGATTTTAGATGCAGCTAAACTCTTCCCACACTGAGAGCAGTGGTACGGTTTCTCTCTATTGTGAATCGGCTCATGATTCATCAATTCCATCTGTTTAGCAAAACTCATCCCACAGCCAGAACAGCAGTGGTGAGATTTCTTCCCTATACGTCTCTGCTGGTGTTTCTTGAGGTGTTCTGACCTGGAGAGACTCATCTCTTTCATGTCAGCATCATGATGTTGTTGAGGCTCCCCAGATGATAAGCCCCTCCCACTAAGAGAACAACGATTAGGGATGTCCCCTGTGAAACAAAGACATTGAATAGTTACATTTTGCAAATATAGATCCATTAACAGATGTCTTTCTATGAAATGAATGCCTTTTGGGGAACTTTGACATTTTTCCTTTAATAATTGCATACTAATATTGAATTTTAAAACTGTTATATTAAATAAAGTGCCATTTAATACAGAACACATGGAGAATTCAATTAATCAGATTTCCTCTTACTATAGGATTTATATTTCATTAAACCTCTTGAGATGGCAAAACATGTATTTTATTAAGTTGAACATGTGCTTTTTTTGACAGAATGTTAAAATTATGTGAAATCAAACTTTTTTTTTGGTACACTTCTTAAAATTGGGTGGAACGACCAGATATTTTCATCAATTAAATTGTTACAGAAGCGGACTGTAGTCTAATCCACACACCATGGTTCTTACTTAATGAAATCAAATCTCCATGTTCCTCTTCTCCTTCTCCTCTCTCAGTTCCACTCTGCCCTGGTGTTTTCCTGCAGATGACCAGACCCAGCAGTAAAGTACTGGGAGGCGATCGACCTGTTGTCTCCTGGAGGGTGGAGGGGAACGGGCTAGATTTGTCCTGTTGGAAGTATTCAACATAGATTAACATTAAACCGAATATTGTATTAATTTAGTCTAAACCTCTGATTCGGGTGCATCCCTCGAACATCTCATTTTTCCTCAAATGTTCAATCGTTCACTACAACCCACAAATCTAAGAGCATTGGATTGGTGGAGGAATGGGCTAGTTTCCACCATATATCTCATACCAGTCATTTCCTTTCAAACAGCGATGAAGAGGTGTAGCGAGAGGGATAACTGGGCCCAAAATCTGGCTTCTGCCTTATTTGATCTAATATGCATTTCGTAACGATTAGGCTGTTGATAAAAGTAGGACACTTTATATGGGAGTAGTGCCAGGACTTCAATAGTTACCGCAAACAAGGCCATAAACCACGCCCATTTCTACAATTGATCTTATTAAAATGTGATTTTCACCCTAACCTTAACGACACTTCTAGCTTTATGCCTAACCTTAAATAAAATAAAATGCAATAAAGACGTTTGTGGCTGTGGAAACACGCATGTCTGCCCTCTCATTGGCTATAATGGTCCCACCTGATCTTGCCTCTTTACCGATTGACTTCCATTTTTGAAGACATTTATTTTCTTTGTTAGAACGGCCACTTGAGTATATGGCCAAATAATGGATAATGTGTTCGAAAGGAATGTGAACACTTTGGGAGGAAGGAGAGATAATTAGTTCATAGTCACAGATTCCTAAACATGATATAGTAGTAGGCTACTTTGAAGAAGAAGAAAAAAATCCCAACAAGTTTTACCGTGATGTTTTTTTGGTCGAGACGTTTAAACCAAACACAGGAATGTGAAAGATCAAAGACGATTAAAACTAGGCCTAGACATTTTATACAACACAGCAGGCCTATACTGTTAAAGCCAGACTTACCCGATCCATTGTGGAAGCTATTGTTTCTTTGTATGACATGAAATGTTGTAGGCTACAGTACAGTTTGACTACTTTGTTGTAGTGTAAAGATAATGACTAGGGATTTGCGGAGAGAAAATTCGATTCGCAAGGCTGCAAATGATGCGTCCCTAGACCAGAGCAATCAAACATCTATTTAAATATCAAAACGGAATTAAGTTCGAGCAAATAAACGTCATATGTAGCCTAACATTACTTCAGAAAGTTCCTGGATAACATTTTCCGTGATCTAGAAAAGTCGAGTAAAGTCAAGAAAACGTTAAGAATCTTGTTGTCTGTTGTCGTCTACCCTTGCCTGGCAGTCACTTGGAACACATGCGCAAAGAGGGAGTTTCTGAATAGGCCTCTCCTGAGGGGTCTGAGAATTACTACTTCCGGTCTTTGGCTGCTGCTATAATGGCAGCTGCTCTACACTACCAGCACACATAGGACAAAGAGCTGTTAATGCAAGTCTTTGCAATGGGTGCATCAAACCTAATTCACAAGTAATTCTCCTGTCAAAAATAAACGTTAGTCCAATGGTGGAAAAAGTACCCAATTCTCATACTTGAGTCAAAGTAAAGATATAGTAATAGAAAATGACAAGTACAAGTGATAGTCAGTAAAAGTAGCAGTGAGTTTAAGTCTAAAAGTATTTGGTTTTAAATATACTTATGTATCAAAATAAATGTAATTGCTCAAATATACTTAAGTATTAAAAGTAAAAGTATGAATAATTAAAATGTCCTTATACTAAGCAAACCAGATGGCACAATTTTATTGTTTTTTTTTAATGTACGGATAGGCAGGGGCACACTCCAACACTCAGAAATAATTAACAAACAAGACATTTGTGTTTAGTGAGTCTGCCAGATCAGAGGAAGTAGGGAGGACCAGGGATGTTCTCTTGATAAGTGTGTTTATTTTACCATTTTCTGTACTGCTAAGCATTCAAAATGTAATGAGTACTTTTGAGTGTCAGGGAAAATGTATGGAGTAAAAAGTATATACTTTTCTTTAGGAATGTAGTGAAGTAAAAGTAAAAGTTGTGAAATATATAAATACTTAAGTAAAGTACAAATTCCCACCAAAAAACTACTTAAGTAAAAATACTTTAAAGTGCTACTTAAGTACTTTACACAACTGCGTAAGTCTTTCTTCTAAACCCAACTACAGCCAAATATACTGTATTTATAACTTACTCCCTTCTGTCTATGTATATAACTTGTATATAACTTGTATACAATAAAATAAAGATGTTATTTCAAAATAACAATAAACATAATGCTTTATAGCTACAATATAGCTAACATTAGCTAGCTAATGACAAGCTCATCTCTGCTGCCTGGATGCTTTCACGTTTCTCTCGTTTGGGTTTCTTGTTGTTAGCAAGCAAATGGACAAGCAGTAGCCTACTGCAGTAGTCAGACTACACAAATTACCCAAATGTTATTTTTACACTGCACAAATATTTGAGAACAGTCAGCCCTCGAATGCTAGCTAACGAACGTTAGTTGATTGTAACATTGACATTGTCTGTGTGCTGACTACATGTTTAACTAACGTTAGTTGATTGTAACATTGACATTGTCTGTGTGCTGACTACATGTTTAACTAACGTCAGTTGATTGTAACATTGACACTGTGTGTGCGGACTACAGGTTTGGAGGCCACTCTACAGATGAACCCTCTATCCTGACACCTCTGGAGCAGTGCTGCAGGTAAAACATGGGTACATGATTAAACATTAAGGCGCAATAAGTTGTGTTATCATGAATATATATACTCAGCTAGAGGAGACAACATGATAAATGAAAAAATATCATTTATTCCTCAACTTTCACTCCATTTCTCTCACCTTCTCTAGGATCCTTCGCTCCACCCTACTGTCTCTGTCTGCGTCTCCTCTCCCTGCCCTGGTACAGTCTGTGATGTCATGAGGGACTCTTTTTTCCATGATCCCCTATTCTCTGAGGCCCCTCTCCGAGCTGCATCTCTCCTCCCTGGACTGTCGCCTAGCGACCATGCTCAGAACCTTGAACCGTTGCCAGGAGCGACAGTGTAGCCACCATGGAGGAGGCGAGGATGATGTCACTCATTATAAGACCTTGTTAACACCTGTGACACATGCAGGGTACACTCTTAGAAAAAAGGATCCCAAAAGGGTTCTTCGGCTGTCCCCATAGGAGAACCCTTTTGAGTTCCACGTAGAACACCTTTGTAGAAAGGGTTCTACATGGAACCCAAAAGGGTTCTACCTGGAACCAAAAAGGTTCTATATGGAAGTGAAAAGGGTTCTTCAAAGCGTTATCTTATGGAGAAAGTCAAAGAACCCTTTAAGGTTCTAGATAGCACCTTTATTTTCTAAAAGTGTAGTGTTGCCACGCCCACTCGACGACAACACTTCAACCGTCAAAAGAAATTGTCCTGGCGCATCACCATGGTGTTGATGAATTGTGTGACGTCATTGTATCGGCAAGCCACAAGACTGACAAAGACATTTGGAGTTTCTGGCATAATTTGTTTGGCTTCTAACTGTTAGAGAGGATAGCTGCATCCCAAATGTCAACCGACATTCAGTACCAGTGAAAGGTTTGGACACACCTACTGATACATTGTATAATAATAGTGAAGACATAAAAACTATGAAATCATGTAGTAACCAAAAAAGTGTTACACAAACCAAAATATATGTTATGTTTCAGATTGTTCAAAGTAGCCACCCTCTGCACACTATTGGCATTCTCTCAACCAGTTTCATGAGGTAGTCACCTGGAATGCATTTCAATTAACTTCTCTGTGCTACGGATCCCTTTTACGGGATCACTTTCCTAAACAACCGCTAGAATTGCAGGGCGCCAAATGCAAAAATATTACAAAAAATATTTATAATCATGCAATCACAAGTTAAATATACCAAAACACTGCTTAGCTTGTTGTTAATACACCTATCGTATCTGTAACGATTGTTCTCCTCCTCGTCTGAGGAGGAGCAGGGATCGGACCAAAACGCAGCTTTTGTGGAATACATGAATTTATTGAAACAAGACGAACACGAAGCACACTTGATAAATTACAAAAACAACAAAACGACGTAGACCGACCTGAACATGAGAACTTACAAAAACACGAAGAACGCACGAACAGGAACAGACTAAACAAACGAAACAGTCCCGTGTGGTACATACACAGACACGGAAGACAATCACCCACCAACAAACGGTGTGAACAGCCTACCTTAATATGGTTCTCAATCAGAGGAAACGTCAAACACCTGCCCCTGATTGAGAACCATATAAGGCTAATTAACAAATGAACCTACACAAGAAACAAATAACATAGACTGCCCACCCAGCTCACGTCCTGACCAACTAAACAAAGCTAAACAAAGGAAAATAAAGTCAGGAACGTGACAGTACCCCCCCCCCCCCCCCCAAGATGCGGACTCCGGCCGCAAAACTAAACCTATAGGGGAGGGTCTGGGTGGGCATCTGTCCACGGTGGCGGCTCTGGCTCTGGACGTTGTCCCCACCTCACCATAGTCAATCCCCGCTTCCGTAGCCTCCTCCCAATGGCGACCCTCCAAATTAACCCACCTGGATTAAGGGACAGCACCGGACTGAGGGGCAGCTCTGGACTGAGGGGCAGCTCCGGACTGTCTAATGACTCTGGCTGGTCATGGCTGGCTGACGGCTCTGGCTGGTCACGGCTGGCTGACGGCTCTGGCTGGTCACGGCTGGCTGACGGCTCTGGCTGGTCACGGCTGGCTGACGGCTCTGGCTGGTCACGGCTGGCTGACGGCTCTGGCTGGTCACGGCTGGCTGACGGCTCTGGCTGGTCACGGCTGGCTGGCGGCTCTGGCTGGTCACGGCTGGCTGGCGGCTCTGGCTGGTCACGGTTGGCGGGCGGCTCTGGCTGGCGGGCGGCTCTGGCTGCTCCTGTCTGGCGGGCGGCTCTGGCTGCTCCTGTCTGGCGGGCGGCTCTGGCTGCTCCTGTCTGGCGGGCGGCTCTGGCTGCTCCTGTCTGGCGGGCGGCTCTGGCTGCTCCTGTCTGGCGGGCGGCTCTGGCTGCTCCTGTCTGGCGGAAGGCTCTGGCTGCTCCTGTCTGGCGGAAGGCTCTGGCTGCTCCTGTTTGGCGGAAGGCTCTGGCTGCTCCTGTCTGGCGGAAGGCTCTGGCTGCTCCTGTCTGGCGGAAGGCTCTGGCTGCTCCTGTCTGGCGGAAGGCTCTGGCTGCTCCTGTCTGGCGGAAGGCTCTGGCTGCTCCTGTCTGGCGGCTCCTGTCTGGCGGACGGCTCTGGCGGCTCCTGTCTGGCGGACGGCTCTGGCGGCTCCTGACTGACGGACGGCTCTGAAGGCTCAGGACAGACGGGCGGCTTTGAAGGCTCAGGACAGACGGGCGGCTTTGAATGCTCAGGACAGACGGGCGGCTTTGAAGGCTCAGGACAGACGGGCGGCTTTGAAGGCTCAGGACAGACAGGCAGCGCAGGCGGCGCTTGGCAGACGGACAGCTCAGATGGCGTTGGGCAGACAGTTTTGGAAACTTTGGAGTGTTTTCTATCCTAATCTGTAAATTATATGCATATTCTACGATCTGGACCTGAGAAATAGTCTGTTTACCTTGGGAACGTTATTTTTTTTTAAAGAAATCTGACCCCTAGCGTCAAGAACAAACTATAGTTTTGGTAAGTCGGTTAAGGACATCTACTTTGTGCATCTACTTTCCCAGACTCTTCTGCCACTCCTGGGTGTCGTAAGCAGACAGGATAAAAGGGATGCTTACATGCCTGTCTGACAGAACTTTCGGGAAGAATGAAGAGTTGGGGCGAAGAGATATACTCCTCCCATCGGGGTCCATCCGGTAGCACTCAGAACTTACTGAAAGAGCATGGAGCTCACCCACCCTCTTCATGGAAGTAATTGCTTCCTTGAAAGCCACCTTCGTAGAGAGGTGTTTCAGGGAGGCAGACTCCAACGGTTCGAAAACGGCTTTGCCAAAGCTGCCAAGACCACATCCAGATCTCAGCTCGCCATTGAGCGCGTCCTAGCTGGACGCAGGCGACGAACCCCCTTCATAAACCTGGAGACCAAGGGATGGCGCCCCACTGGCCTGTCTATTCACCCCACATGGCAGGCAGATATAGAGGCCAAATACCCACAGTGTAGAGGCTGCCAAGCCCTCATCCAAGAGAGACTGCAGGTATTGGAGGACATACTGCACCCCGCATGACTGCAGTAGCATAGCCGCGTTGGTAAGGCGGTCAAGAGAACAGAGGGACCCATATGTAGCTTACAAGTCCACATTAAAGACCCTGGAGGGTCCTGAATTCAGTCGCGGGTTCCGCTCTATAATCTCCTGGTCCGGGAGGACCATGGCAGTTATCATGGTGTCCATGGTCGGGAACTCCCGGAGGCCGAGATACACCACGCCCGCAACATAACTCCATGGTCCAGTCTCTGCTTTGAGTCGGTGAGCCCCCTGGCAGAGACCCAGCTCTCCTGCAAGGCCTCGCGGAACTCAGCAGAGATGGGGACAGATGGAAAGTCATCACTGTCCACCAGTTTGATGTCCAGTGCAGTGGCTACCCGAGTGAGTAGGCTCCTCATAGTCTCTCGGGCCGCTGGAGGCGATGAAGCCCCGCTGCCAGCTTCTGATGACCTGTCAGCCTGGTAGCCCCGCTCACGGTGGTGAGCAGTGCCAGCATCGTCCTCCAGGAACAGCCTATCACTGGCCAAAAGGTAAAAGCTGTCATCGCCATCGACGCAATCAACCTCCTGACGCAGGGCATGCGCCCTCTCAAGGTGGCCACAGCAGTCCGACTCCTGCCCCCGTCCAGGCCTGGCAGCAGATGGGCTCTGCCTGAGGTGGCTCCGGCTACACTTCCTGAGAGGGGTACTGGACCCAGTAGATGGACTAACAGCTCGCTGGCGCACCACTCCTGAGGGAGGGAGCTCGTCCCCAGCCTGAGCCCGAACCTGGCCGACCCACTCGCGCATGGACTCAATGCCTGTGCCTGGCGCGATTGCTGAGAACACCACACAAAACAGGCATCCAGTAGGGCGCTCCACCGCCCTCTCCGCGTGGCTCAAACCCAGGTAGTGCATACACGAGGTATGCGGATGCCCAGGGGGGACGCCACTATCACACCTGTCACAAAGGGAAGCCATAAGCTCAGCCAAGCCAGCAAGGCCATGGAGCAGAGGTCCAACGCCCTGGGAGAGCTATGTCGTGACCCGCATGGAGGAATAGGAACCCGATGAGGGATAATTACCCAGTACCTCTGTAAAGAAACGGGGAAGACCCGTGTGTGAAAAACAGGCAGACAAAAAAACAGAAACCAAGTAATGGATTTGATTTTTTTGTTTTAGGCCAACTGCAATATTACCTAGCCGGTTTATTATCCAAGCAGTAAAAACAGCACCATATGGAGTAACTTCGTTAAGGAACTCCAAAGTTAATGTCTCAACGTAGTGGAAAGCCCAGCATGATACTCTTACACTCTGCAGGGGAAAGAACAAGAAAAAAACCCAGCAGGGTAATTAGCAGAGAACCTGGCGCGGGGAGCAGCATGTTAAAGCAATTCACAACACACACATAGTACAAGCCAGTGGGCAGGTTGTGTAAGGTAAATACAGTTTGTGTCAGCAAGAGCCACCATACTAATGGATGCACACGGAGTCGTAGTGTAACGCTAATGAAACACAAGTACCACAAACCAGGGGCGGAAGATACTGATCAACCGCGCGCAGCGAGTGTAGCACTCAAGAGGAGAGGCTTCCATGTGGCCAGCTGCTCCAGGCTGCAAACAGCCAGTGAGTATACTTCCACGCAGGATATTACGCTTACCAGTGACTTACCAAGCGAACTTCAGAAAGTTTGTACCTCAAACCATATGGACTTCCGCCGAGAAAATGAAAGACCCATGGCCGTGTGTCGCAGCCATTGGGTCTATATATAGGGGTGGACCCCAGCCGTGACACAGGTGTACACGGGAGTGAATCTGTAAATCCTCACCTCGGATGTATCCCTCCGCCGCGGAGTGATACCAATATATTGGCGTGATCCAATATAGTGAAACATAACCACGATCTTACATTGGTAAAATAGTAAATTAAAATGAACCATAAAACCGCTTATGACAGGGGAATGGAAGGTTGCTTTGTGAAACAAGGAGTGGCAATTGAATGCAATCTTCACAAAAAAATGTAATTGTAAAACATTTCTAGCATGTCTATGTATGGGGAGAGGGTTGAGATGCTCAGTTTTACACCATAAAACAGCAGTAAATTGACAAAAAGAATAGAACCAGCTCACCTGCTTTTACTAGATGTTCAATGCTTCTTTTGAAAACATATTTAAGGAATATTTCACCATATTAAAACGAGAGTTCAGTTCATGTAACAGGGTTGACCTTAAAATGAAGGTCACTAATCACATTGATAATAATCTTCAGAAAGGACTTTGTCAAAGCAACAAAATAACTAGTGCTCCTACAACGAGTATGTTTACATGCACACATTATTTGATATTAAACTAGTTATGGCAGTAGGCCGAGCAAGACATTAGTCATGTAAACACGTTACTCTGCTTATCTTAATTGGCTTAAGGTGACAATTGAAGCAATGCCTTTAAAAACACCTGGTTTTCTGAGCAATATTTCGAAATATTAGGACACGTAAACGCCTTTATGGGATCAAGGTAAGACCCAGATGCAGACTGTCGAAGTAACAATGTTGGTAGCAACAGGGGCAGGCAAAGACAGGTCAAGGCAGCCAGGGGTCGGAAATCCAGGGCAAGGCAAAGGTACAGGACAGCAGGTGGACTCAGGGTCAGGGACAGGCAGAGTTCAGTTATCCAGAGGTTGAGCAAAGGTACAGGATGGCAGGCAGGTTAAGGCATAGAGGTCAGACGGGCGGGTCTAGGGTCAGGACAGGCAAAGGTCAAAAACCAGGAGGACGAGGAAATAGGCTGGGAAACGATAGGCGCTGACAGGAAAACTGCTGGTAAGCTTGAACCAACAAGACAAACTGGCAACGAACAGACAGAGAACACAGGTATAATAAATACACAGGGAATAATTGGGAAACTGGGCGACACCTGGAGGGGGGTGGAGACAACCACAAGGACAGGTGAAACAGATCAGGGAATGACAGCCTTAATCAGATTCATATAGCAGCGCAAGCATCCTTATTTTGTGCAAGTGCAGTGAGGGGAAAACTGAAATAATGCATCTTAGAAATAGTTTTCACATACAAACTTAATATGTCCAAATTCGGAATCAAATATGCTTATCAAAAATAACATGGTTGCTGTGGTAGTACGTTTATTTTGATAGACAATTTTCTACATTTATCAAAGTCCCATCAGGTAGCCTGATTTCAGATGTCCATGTTATTCAATATCTTTGTTTCACAGGGGACAGCCCTAACCGTTGCTCTCTCAGTGGGAGGGGCTTATCTGGGGATCCTCAACAACATGATGCTGACAAGACGTCTCTCCAGAAGAGTCTCTCCAGATCAGAACGTCTCAATAAACACCAGCAGAGACTTATAGGGAAGAAACCTCACCAATGCTGCTCTGACTATGAGAAGAGTTTAGCTAAACATACAGAATTGATGATCCACCAGCGGATTCACACTGGAGAGAAGCCTTATAGCTGTGATTAGTGTGGGAAGAGCTTCAATCAATCAGGAGACCTGACTGAACACCAACGCATACACACAGGAGAGAAGCCTCATAGCTCTGATTAGTGTGGGAAGAGTTTTGCTCTAGATTTCAACCTGACAACACACCAGCGAATACACACAGGAGAGAAGCCTTACTCCTGTCTATATGGAAAGAGATTTGCTCATTCAGGGTCACTGAAAAAACACCAGAAAGTGTGTAGTGGGGTGGAGGTGTTCAGAGCTGTATCTATTTCAAGAACTCCTGTTATCCATTAAATAATGTAGAATAATGTTTCAACAATACAAGGTGTATATTCATGTGTGATGGAAATGTTGTCTGGAGAGATGGATTGTACATCTTGTCTCATACAATCATTGGTTCCTGTAGGTGCTGGGTAGAGATGTGAGGGGGAGACAGTCATGACCCCCTCAGACCTTTTGGCAGAATGCCCAGAATATGTTCTATGAGTTAAGATAGGAGACGGTGCCAGTCACATGCAGGAACCAAAAGTTAATTATGAATAATGAAAAATGTAAATCATGCAAATATAACTTGTCTGTGTAAGCAGTATATAAGAGAACTAACGGGACTGCCCCGAAAGAGCTCCCGACCGACATGTACTGTAGTGCATTAAGTTTGTTGGAACCTCTCCAGCTTGCTGATAATAAATAATTATTCATTTAAGTTTGACTTTGAGGCCCTGCTGGTAATTTCTACGACACATTTTCAATACAAAAATACATTAAATCCATTGTCTAACGTGAAGCTGTGTTGCACTGCATGAGGCAAATGGTGGTCACACCAGATACCGACTACCTATTTTAAGGTATCTGTGACCAACAGATGCATATCTGTATTCCCAGTCATGTGACATCCATAGATTAGGGCCTTATTAATTTATAACAATTGACTGATTTTTTTTATATCAACTGTAACTATTGTTGATTGTTGTGATTCTATTGTTGTTCAGCGTAATAATAATAATTGAATACATAGTATTAAATAAATAATAGGCCTCCTGCTGTTTCAGGTGTTCTGGGTCAGAACTGTTTCAACGTGACTTACACCCATCAGAGTATCTGTGCTGTGAAGGGCTCAACAGTGGAACTGCCCTGCACATATCAACATCCAAGTTATCATGTAGTCTCAGAACCAAACTGGTATATCCAAGAGAAATGTAATGAGGCACCTAAAATCCTGAGCTCGGTCCAGAGTATGCAGGTCGTGCTGAGTACCTTGGGACTAAAGAGAAAGACTGCACCCTGAGAATCACAGACCTGAGAGAGATTCAGCTGGGTACAAGTTCGGATTTAAAACACAGTTTTTAGAATTGGGGTACAGCTTCCTTGGAACATCTCTGACACATCTACAGGTAATATATCATATCTACAGGTAATATATCATATCTACAGGTAATATATCATATCTACAGGTAATATATCATATCTACAGGTAATACATAATATCTACAGGTAATATGTCCTATATACAGGTAATATATCATATCTACAGGTAATATATCATATCTACAGGTAATACATAATATCTACAGGTAATATATAATATCTACAGGTAATATGTCCTATATACAGGTAATATGTCCTATATACAGGTAATATATCATATCTACAGGTAATACATAATATCTACAGGTAATATGTCCTATATACAGGTAATATGTAAATCTACAGGTAATATATAATATCTACAGGTAATATGTCATATCTACATTTAATATATATTATCTACAGGTAATATATAAAATATACAGGTAACATATCATATCTACAGGTAACATATCATATCTACAGGTAATATATCATATCTACATGTAATATATCATATCTACAGGTAATACAGATTTGCTTTGTATATCTGAAAGGGAGCAAGATAATATACCAAACTCGTCATTGCACTGTTTTCTTTAGCTATGCGTGTGTTTTATCGAGAGGAAACTGTTGCAATTAATGTTGTAGAGTGTCATGGTCATCGCAAAACAAACTGGGAAATAATTTCTGTAACTACATTAATGTACAAGACTATAAACACACACTGTTGTTCACGTAGGACCCTATTCAGACTTGAGGACTAAAGTCCCAAAATATTGCCTAATGTCCATGTTTTATTGACTTCAGTCCATATTAAGGCTACATATCTCAAGTCTGAATCGGGCCCTTCATACACATCTTGCAATTAACATTGTAATTGCTTTTGTAAAATGCAGTAAAATTTATCATGAGAATGATTTTGGGTTTAACTATCCCTTTTTAAACAAAAGTATATGCAAGGCTTGATTTCACTAAGTACGCTCCATGTATTAAATAACACAATATAATCAGCTTTATTTACTGAGGCCTAACAATAAATGTACACAGTGATTTAAACTTCCCATCCATACACTAGAATAGACCTACAAATAGTCTGTCTGAAATGGCATCATATTCCCTATATACTGTCAGGTGACATTTCAGATGCAGCCATCCTCTCTAACAGTTAGAAGCCAAACAAATGATGTCAGGAACTCCAAATGTCATTATGTCAGTCTTGAGGGTTGCCAATGCAATGACGTCACATTGACACAAATCATCATCATCGCCATGGTGATGCACCGTGACAATTTATTTTGACGGTTGAAGTGTTGTTGTCGAGTGGGCATGGCAACACTGCACGATGCTATCTAAGCCTTTAAAGGGTTCTTCAGCTTTCTCCATAAGAGAACACTTTGAAGAAACCTTTTGGGTTCCAGGTAGAACCTCTTTGGTTCCACTTTCTACAGAGGGTTCTACATGGAACCCAAAAGGGTTCTCCTATGGGGACAGCCAAAGAACCCTTTTGGAATCGTTTTTTCTAAGAGTGTACCCTGCATGTGTCACAGGTGTAACCAAGGTCTTATAATGAGTGACATCATTCTCGCCTCCTCCATAGCAATGGCTCACGGTTCTGAGCATGGTCGCTATGCGACAGTCCAGGGCGGAGAGGGGCCATGGAGAATAGAGGATCATGGAAAAGAGAGTCCCTCATGATTATTTATCATTTTCTTTACTCAAGCTGAGTATATATATTCATGACAACACAACTTATTGGGCTTGAATTCTTAATCATGCATGTTTTACCTGCAGCATTGCTCCAGAGGTGTCAGGATAGAGGGTTCATCTTTAGTTTGGCCTCCAAACCTGCAGCCCGCACACAGCCCGTGTCAATGTTACAATCAACTAACGCTAGTTAAACCTGTTGTCCGCATACACACAGTGTCAATGTTACAATCAACTAACGTTAGTTAAACCTGTAGTCAGCACACAGACCGTTCGTTAGCTAGCATTCGAGTGCTGACTGTTCTCAATGATTTGTGCAGTGTAAAAATAAAATGTTGGTAATTTGTGTAGTCTTACTACTGCAGTAAGCTACTGCTTGTCCATGTGATAGCTAACAGCAAAAAACCCAGACGAGAGAAACGAAAAAAGCATCCGCGCAGCAGAGATGAGCTTGTCATTAGCTAGCTAACGTTCGCTATATTGTAGCTATAAAGCATTATGTTTATTGTTATTTTGAAATAACATATTTATTTTATAGACAGAAGGGAGTTAGTTAAAAATACAGTACATTTAGCTGTAGTTTAGTTTAGAAGAAAGACTTGTAAAGTGTAAAGTACTTAAGTAAAAATACTTTAAAGTACTACTTAAGTAGTTTTTTGGAGGTATCTGTACTTTACTATTTATATATTTGACATCTTTTACTTCACTACATTCCTAAAGAAAATGATGTACTTTTTACTCCATACATTTTCCCTGACACCCAAAAGTACTTGTTACATTTTGAATGCTTATCAGGACCAAAAATTGTTAAATTCACACACTTATCAAGAGAACATCCCTGGACATCCCTACTGCCTCTGATCTTGCGGACTCATTAAACACAAATGCTTTGTTTGTAAATGATGTCTGAGTTTTGGAGTGTGTCTGGCCATCCGTAAATTTAAAAAACAAGAAAACTGTGATGTCTGGTTTGCTTAGTATAAGGACATTTTAATTCTTAAGTATATTTGAGCAATTACATTTACCTTTCTTACTTAAGTATATTTAAAATCAAATACTACTCAAGTAGAATTTTATTGGGTGACTTTCACTTATTTTTCTATTATGTTATCTTTACTTTTACTCAAGTATGACACTTGGGTACTTTTTCCACCACTGGACTTACAAGGAAACCAAACCGGCTGCGCACGTGCGCTATCGTGCATACATTTATTTTGTCCCCCTACACCAAACGCGATCACGACACGCAGGTTAAAATATCAAAACAAACTCTGAACCAATGACATTCATTTGGGGACAGTTCTAAAAGCATTAAACATGTATGGCAATTTAGCTAGTTAGCTTGCACTTGCTAGCTAATTTGCCCTGGGATATAAACATTGAGTTGTTATTTTACCTGAAATGCACAAGGTCCTCTACCCCGACAATTAATCCCCACATAAAACGGCCAACCGAATCGTTTCTAGTCATCTCTCCTCCTTCCAGGCTTTTTCATCTTTGAATTTAGAAGATGATTGGCATCTACACTTTCATAGTATTACCACAACAACTTGCAAAACATTTCGTCTTTCAATCACCCACGTAGATATAACCAATGAGGAGATGGCACGTGGGTACCTGCTTCTATAAACCAATGAGGAGATGGGAGAGGCAGGACTTGCAGCACGATCTGCATTTAGCCCTTGGCATCGCAGACGCTCGTTGGCGGGCGGGGGCAGTGTGGGTGCAATAATTGAATAACATGGATTTCTACATTTATTTTGCGACGCTCGCGCTCGCGCACGCGACGTGTCCGGTCTGGTCAGCATGTTACGTTTATTTTTGACCTGAGAATTACTTGTGAATTAGGTTTGATGCACCTATTGCAATGACTTGCATATATAGCTCCTTGTCCTATCTGTGCTAGTAGTGTACAGCAGCTACCATTATAGCAGCAGCGAAAGACCAGAAGTAGTAATTCTCAGACACTCCCTCATGAGAGGCCTATTCAGAAACTCCCTCTTTGCGCATGTGTTCCATGTGGCTGCCAGGTAAAAGTAGACGATAGCAGACAACCGGATTCTTAGTGAAAGGGGCTGTGTTTAACGTTTACCTTGACATTACTCGACTTTTATAGATCACGCAAAACGTTATCCAGGAACTTTCTGAAGTAATGTTAGGCTACGTGAGACGTTTATTTTTATTTTTAATTACGATATTTAAATAGATGTGTGATTGCTCTGGTCTAGGGGCGCATAAATTGCAGCCTTGAGAATCTAATTTTCTCTCGGAAACTCCCTAGTCATTATCTGAACACTACAACAAAGTAGTGAAACTGTACTGTAGCCTACAACATTTCATATCATACAAAGAAACAATAGCTTCCACGATGGATTGGGTAAGTCTGGTTTTAACATTATATGCCTGCTGTGTTGTATAAAATGTCTAGGCCTAGTTTTCATCATCTTTGATATTCCACATTCCTGTGTTTGGGTTTAAACTGCTGGACAAAAAAAACATGACGGTAAAAGTTGATGGGATTTTTTTTTTTCTTCAACAAAGTAGCCTACTACTATATCATGTTTAGGAATCTGTGACTATCACCTAATTATTTCTCCTTCCTCACAGTGTGCACATATTCACATTCCTTCAATGATTTCTAACACATTATCCATTATTTGACCAAATACTCAAGTGACCGCTCTAACAAAGAAAATAAATGTCTTCAAAAATAGAAGGCAATCGGAAGAGAGGCAAGATTGTCGTGGAAATATTCGGTCAATCATATTTCACAAATACCGAAGCATGTGAGTTCAAATAGACTTCTTATTACTTCATAAAAAAAGCAGAGCTGGTTCATGAATACAACTGCCTTCCAGTCTTGGCACACACGTTTTATACATTTGTTCTCCTCAGGTCACACTCAGTTACTCCTCTTAATGGCTCATCACCTCTGGCATTTAGCCACCGTTATCATATTGCCTTCATATTAGGGCATGGAACCCGTAGAGCCACAGAAATAGACAAAAATAGACCTTCACTCGCCTTAAGCCAGGTTCATGCATGTAGGACCATAGTAACAGACCTTGGCACTCTACGGGAATAACCATACATGTCATCCTGCTAACTCCTCTGAAAGGGACACCCCTATTCTGGAAAATACCCAAGAGGTGTAACCATAGCAACAGTACATAGTTGGCCATAACAGTTACAGGAATAACCAGTTGTGTCAAACCCCTAGATGGGTGCATGTCTAATGGTGTCTAATGACCCAGAACACATATAGAGTGCACTAGTTTTGCTGGCTCCTTCTGAAATAAGTACTGGAAAATTCACAATATGATCAGGTGGGACCATTATAGCCAATGAGGGCAGATTTGCGTGTTTCGACTAGTTGCCAAAGAGTCAAACTTTTATATCGTATTTTTATTTATTCAGGGTTAGACATAAAGTTAGAAGTGTTGTTAATAAGATCAATGGTAGAATTGGGCGTGGTTTGACTTTGTTTGCAGTTACTAGTGACGACCAGGCACGACTCCCATATAAAGTGTCTTACTTTTATCAATACACTCCTTACAACCTAATCGTTAAGAAATTTAAATTCGATCAAATATGGCAGAAGACAGATTTTAGGCCCAGTTATCCCTCTCTCTTTGCCTCTTCCTGTCACGGTTTTCTAAAATAGAACCCAGAAGCAGACCAGGACAAGGAGAGTAGGAAGAAGGTGAGTATTTATTTACAAGTTTAAACGTAGAGGTAGAAAGATCCAGGTGGCGGAGCGGGCAGCGGAGGTGAGTTGATGGGAGTGAATAGGCAGATCCAAGGGAGTAACAGAAACCACCGACGACCAGGCAGGGATGGGGTGAGTGTTCCGGGTGAATGACTGTAGACAGAACAAACAGAGGTAAGTTCAAGGCAAGCAAGACGTACAAAACAACAAAACAAACTCTATCAAACTGGAGGCTGATACGCTGGCACAACATACTGTTCATGGCTAATGATCCGGCAGGGAATGGATCAGGGGCGAAAATCTGATATCAACTTTGGAGGGGACAATTACATTAAATTTTCTCAAGAGCAATTCCTGAGGGGGACACCAAAAGTAGTGCTGTAACACATAGCCTACGTTGTAATATGTTAAATGTATATTGAGGAACCATAATTACTACTACTGGATAATTGATAGGTACAGTAGTTAACTGAAGGGTTGTCACAACTTGTTAAAATGTTTAAATCATTATAATACTACTTCTAATAATAGTTATAGCAGTGTTCCTTATCAGTCCAGTATGTATGCAGGTATTTGTATTTACAACCAACAATACCAAGCAAGGTCAGTAGGTGGTAATGGTACTGTACACTGTATGGGTGCAGTTTTCATAAATACAATGAACATGGTGTGATCTCGTCTAAAATAATCTCCATTGAGAACAAAGTTGGTCTCCGCACTGAACTGACCTTTTTATTTAACCTTTTCTGATTCATTTATATAGTCATTAAATATGTGGTTTGAGTCTATTACAACATCTTTACAAGAACAAAACGCTCAGAATAAGTACAGTTCTAAGCAAAATAACTACTTCAATGAAAAACCCAAACAAATCAACCAAAATATCCTTCAGAAATACTTAGTTATTGTTCAGTCAGTGTCTCAACTCTTCAAACAACAGCTATGGACAAGTATGTCACACAACGTATGCAATTTTAAATAAAATAAATAATTAGTAAGTGTACTGTCATGTACTAAAAACTACTAAACATAATAACAAATATCATACTATACACCAGGGGTTCTCAAACAGGGTAGGTGGACCCCTAGGGGTCCCTGGTGTAATGTCAAGGTGTGTATGAACGTATTCAGCACAAGGATTCCAGTGACTTTACATATAATATAGAGGGGGTGGAGGTCCCTGAGGACCACTCAAAACCCTGTCTGGCTTTCCTCAAAATATGCAGGGGTTCCAGTACTCAAAAAAGGTTGAGAACCACTGCTATACACACTACTGAACAAAATAACAAAACATATGTTTGAGGGTTTCAATGGATCCAACAAATTGCTGGCAGATATTTTCCCTCAAGACTGTCCAGCCTGTCTTTATGTACATTACAGACAAAATTCTGATCTGCACCTCAACTTGGTCAACCAACCCCCGCACCTCCACTGGAAGCCTCCTGAGGACCTCTGCTGCCTCTCCACTGCTGCTACAGGGGTATTTGTTGTGAAAGAGAGGGATCTGCACTGAAAGAGAATCTATGTTTAGCTCAGGGTACTGATCTAGAGACTCATCCAACTCCCCCATGAGAAGCGCTCTTTCCAACTTTTGCAGGACATTTAGACTGTCCTGGTCAAAACGGTCGCCAAACTGAACCTCCACACCATCCAACACTTAAAAACATTCTGCCCTATAGTGATCCACTGCTTTGCCAGCAAATCATCTTGAGTGTGACTCAATGGATTCAATCAATGTTGTTGCTTTCTCATACAGTGCAAAGTAGCTTTCATCCTCCTGCTGTTTACCCCACGCGCTGGATAACTGGACACTGATTGGATTTAGTTGGTGTGCTGTTACAGTTACAAAGTGGCGGTGGGTTTGGCAGTTTTGATGTGCTGTGAATTTGTCAATGGCTTTTCTCCAGTTCCTAAATCCTGCACTAATGAAGGCAGCATCTGCTCTTTGGCCAAAAGATGGCTGGCTTGAAAACCCTTGGCTACAGTGAAAACACAACACTCCTTTTATTGATGGATTATAATGTAGCCAGGGGAAATCGCGAAACCATCTCTCTTGAAACATCAACACTCTGTTGGCAATAGTTTGCAGTTCTATAAATTGTGGGTGTGGCTGATATGGTTTTGTGCCATCACTGAGGTAACTGGACAATGCTGTGCCACTGTCCCCTATACTGGTGCTGCTGGCAACAAGGGACACCTGGTCCTGCCGTGGCTGTGACACTGTCCTCTGAAGTCTCTCTCCTTGGCTCTTTCCCTTTCACCACCCTCACTGACTCACAGTCTGTCTCCTAGAAAATAAATAAGGTGTTTGCCGTACTCGTAACTACCGGTACCCAAAACTACACAATTAATCACAACAGCAATACCATTGCCGTAAACAAATCTTAGTTTAGTCACCAGTTTAAGTTGAGAGCGGGGGTATCCATGGCATTTTCCAATTATGTCCCTATTTTACAAGTCTAAAAAAGAGAGATCATTTCATAATGTTGCCAAACAAAGACTCAACAAACTTACCTGAGACTCCCTGTCTCTGCCAGTCTGTCCCCAGCTCTGCTGTCTGTGTGCCATCTGTTGCCTGCTCTGCCTAATGACATCATTGTGAAACATTTCCATTAGCATTTCACTTCTTTCTAATGAACATCTTATCAACTAGTCTTTGAGATATTAGGCTACTAGAGTTCTTACTTTGCGTTTTGGTGTACTGAAAAATACTCTGATGTCTGTATTTTAACTTTTTTCTGACATTTTTCTATCTGGCAGGCTGGCTAGCTGCACAAACACACACACAGTGTGTAGGTTATTTACAGTAGGAGATGGGCTTCTATCATCTTATCTTCTATCATTCTATATGTGCTTCGATCTAAAAGGTAACTAGCAAATGTGAAACGGATTGCAGTGACAAGAGTTGACAGCTGTATGAGTTCACCATTTACACAACATATGCTGCAACCTTTGGTGATTTTAATATAGTTTGTTTCATATTGGCTGGCTTCCAACAATAGCTGAATTTGCAAAGCTAGCGAGCACCAATTCCGTTTCTGTGGTGTTTGCTATAATTTTTGCTATCGTCAGTTTACTCCAAGATCGGCACACATGTACTTCAAAGTCCCATAGCGACAATTTAACTTTTGCAACGAGACCATTAAATATATTTAAGACAATGGTATAAGAGAGTGTAGTTCTGTTCTGTTCAGTTTGGACTTCAGTTTATCGCTAACCTTATCACGGGGACTTCGAAGCACTACAGCTGCATGCTGATCTTGGAATAAACTGACCATAGCAAAGATTCCATCTTTGACGACGCCACATAAATGGAATAGGTACTAGCTAGCTTAATAGTTTATGTTTGCCCACTAGCTCTGCAAATTCAGCTAGTGTGTGTGTAAACCCTGCCAACATCTAAAAAAAAATACATTGCTATGGCGCGATTGACTGGACTAACCTCACATCAGTTACGTGCATTGAGTGCCTTTCAGACAGTAGATACGAACCCTCTGTTACCTGCCAGATAAGGAACTGGCAGTGGATCAAACCATTGTGAGGCAAAGGGAGGGGGGTCGCAATCTTTTGAAACTTAGAAACGCGCTATTAAGTGTCTATAATCAGCACAAGTGCTTTCATTGCGTATTATTAATATTATTGAAATTACATAGTTATGTTTACAGTGATATATTGGGGGGGACAAATCATTATTTCCCAGGATGGGGGGGGTCGTGTCCCCCCCGTCCCCCCCAGGATTTCCGCCTATGGAATGGATGTCAGGTCAGAGCTTATGAAGTGGAGGGGTGATGATCAGGACCAGGTGTGCAGATAGCTGATGGGATACAGGTGCGGGTAATCAGAGATCTCCCAACTAGCTCCGTCGCCCGGCAACCAGACAGGGTGCGTTCCAGGACACCGGAAAAACACTCCAGGACAGAACACAGGCAAAAACAGACTCAGGAAGCGGGATTTGTGACACTTCCTCGCTGTTTGAAAGGAAATGACTGGTATAAGAAATATGGTGGAAACTAGCCCATGCCTCCACCAGCCCAATGCTATTAGATTTGTGGGAAGTAGTGAACGATTGGACATTTTAGGTAAAAGGAGGTATTCTAGGGATGCACCCAAATCAATCAGAAGTGTAGACTAAATAAATACAATATTTAGTTTAATGATTAACTATGTTTAATATTTCTTGTTCCAACAGGACAAAGCTAGTCCGTTCCCCTCTACCCTCCTGGAGTCATCAGGTCAAACGTCTCCCGGTACCGCTTTACTGCTGGGTCTGGTCGACTGCAGGAAAACACCGGGGCAGAGTGGAACTGAGAGAGGAGAAGAGGAACATGGAGATTTGATATCATTAAGTAAGAACCATGTTGTGTGGATTTGACTACAGTCTGCTTCTGTAACAATGAATTGATTGATTATATATTGATTAAAATATCTGTTTGTTCCACCCAATTTTGAGAAGTTTTTTTTATTTCAACTAATTGTAACATTCTGTTATAAAGAGCACATGTTCAACTTCATAAAAAAGCATTTTGCTACAAAAAAGGTAGGAACAGTTTCACCAAATTAAAACAAGAGTTCAGTTCATGTGACAGGGTTGACCTTAAAATGAGGGACAGATGTAAATTAATCACTAATTACATGAAATGAATAATGTTCAGAAATGACTGTCAAAGTAACCAAATAACTAGGGCTTTACATGCACACTAATCATTTCCTATTAAACTGATTATGGCAGTAGGCTGAGTTTGGCATTAGTCATGTAAACACCTTACTCTGCTGATCTTAATTGGTGTAAGGTCATAACAGAAGGAAGCATACGCCTTTAAAAACACCTGGTTTTCTGATCAATCTTTAGAATGATTAGGACATGTAAACACTTTAATCAGAGTTATAGAGGTGTATTTAATCTGCATGTTCTAACACAAGCAGCGCCAGCTAACTTCTTTTGACCGAGTGCAGTGAGTTCAGGAAAAACTGAAAGTATGCAGCTTAGAAATAGTTTTCACATACAAACTAAATTTGTCATAACTCAGAATTAAATATGCTTCAAAAAAATAACATGGTCGCTGTGGTAGAATGTTTATTCTGATTGGCCCTTTTCAAGTCCCATCAGGTAGCCTGATTTCAGATGTGTCCATGTAAACAGGTTTATTAAGGAAATTGTTCTTTCAAGGCATGTCAACATTTAAATCAAACTCTTATACTAATTGACTTACAATAATCATATTATTCTGCGCTTGTAACTGTACTCAACAATGGTAAAACTTGGATAAATTATTGTATTAGTTGGGTTAAAATCTTTCTAGAAGTGACACAGGGTTGACGGAGGGACTTGTCACAATGCAGAAACTTGTCACTTTAGCAAGTCTTTATTCATAATAAAAATCTGATTAGTCGAATTCTCCATGTGTTCATTATTAAAGAGCACTATTTAATATTACAGAGATTTAAAAATCAATATTGGTGCACAATTTCTACTGGAAAAAAAATCAAAAGGAATGCAAAGGGTATTCATTTCATGGAAGGACCCATCTGTTTATGGACCCATATTTGCAAAACCTAACTATTCAATGTCTTTGTTTCACAGGGGACATCCCTAATTGTTGCTCTCTTAGTGGGAGGGGCTTATCATCTGGGGAGCCTCAACAACATCATGATGCTGACAAGAAAGAGAAGAGTCTCTCCAGATCAGAACACCTCAAGAAACACCAGCATAGAGGTATAGGGAAGAAACCTCACCACTGCTGCTCTGACTGTGGGAAGAGTTTTGCTAAACAGAAGGAATTGATATTTCACCAGTGGATTCACACCGGTGTGAAACCGTACCACTGCTCTCAGTGTGGGAAGAGTTTCGCTGCATCTAAAACCTTAAAATCTCATCAGAGAATTCATACAGGGGAGAGCCCTTACCCCTGCTTTGATTGTGGGAAACACTTCAATCAATTAGGAGCCCAGACTACACACCAATGCATACATACTCGAGAAAAGTCTTATAGCTGTGATCAGTGTGGGAAGCGCTTCAGGAAATCAGACCACCTGACTACACACCAACGCATACACACAGGAGAGAAGCCTTATAGCTGTGATCAGTGTGGGAAGAGCTTCAATCAATCAATACACCTGACTAGACACCAGCGAATACACACAGGAGAGAAATCTTATAGCTGTGATCAGTGTGGAAAGAGTTTTGCTCTAGATTTCAACCTGACAACACACCAGCGAATGCACACTGGAGAGAAGCCTTACTCCTGTCTATGTGGAAAGAGGTTTGCTCATTCAGCATCACTGAAAAACCACCAGAAAGCACAAACATGTCGTCTTTCATCTCCCTCCTCTCCGGCACCGGTTCCAGATCCCTAAATAAAGTTCAATAGAAAACATCTTGTGAAGAGTCATCCAACTCCCATTCTCTATCAGTTAACTAAGTCTGATTACCATGGTAACCTGTATAGCATAATATGCAGCTCTGTATGTATCAAGCGTATTGGTGTAGGAGTGCTGTGTGTGTGTGTGTGTGTGTGTGGTGGGGTGGGGGTGTTCAGAGCTGTATCTTATTTAAATAACTCATATTATCCATTAAATAATGTAGAATAATGTTTCAACAATACAAGGTGTCTATTCATGTATTCAGTAGATCAATAAATTAAATCCATTATCTGCTTCTCACTTCTTTTATATGTTGTTTTTTATTTGGAACAGAGGTCTCTTCTGGAATAAGTATGCTCCAAAAAGATCTAGACATATTTATTGTAAAACCCTTTACCAGGTTTTAGTGCAGCTGATGGGCCATACAGAAGAATGCAGCTATAGGAAATGTAGTTGTGGTTCTCATCCTCTGTCTCTCTGGCTTCATGTGGTTCAGGTGAGCATCTTTCTAAGACTTATCTTCCACTTTATCATTTTGATTTATCAACGTGATTGTTATTCAATGACTGATTCATTCATTTGTGTAAAAAAACATGAAGAAAGCCTCCAAATCTGACAAGGGTCACAGCAGGGAATGGACAGGTGAGTTGAGGTCAAAATGTATTTATTTTCTTTCAGATCTTTTTTATCAGTGCTTGATTAATCTTGCCTGGCACAGTGGAACCAATGAATAGTCCCAAGGTATGTTGATCTGTCTTTTCTCCTCCAGGGAGACTCAGTCCAGTTTATGACAACGTCTCAGGCATGGCCATGGCCCGTACTGCAGCACAGACGAGCAGGGTGACGTTCACTACACCAATGTCCACCTCTCTTAATAACCAGGAAGTGCCTCTGTACTCCCCTGTCCAACTGCACCAACCCAAGAAAGAGGATGACGATGTCCAGTTTGATGATGTGAAATTCAACCGCCCCACTGCTGCCACAGTCAACAAACCCAGA
Source organism: Salvelinus namaycush (assembly GCF_016432855.1). NCBI lineage: Eukaryota > Metazoa > Chordata > Actinopteri > Salmoniformes > Salmonidae > Salvelinus > Salvelinus namaycush. Next base: position 4,015,838 of record NC_052345.1, read on the forward strand.
ACCAAAAAGACCACAATCAACAGACCTGAACACAACAAGACCTGAATTCAGGATGGGCTTCCTCTCACTACCATATTTGGAAACGCCAAGCGGATGCTTCACATTTCTACATCCGGTGAAATATCTGTGTCATTGTTCTGTGATACTACAACAGAACAATTAGACATTTCACCAGATGTAGAAATGTTCCAAATGGTACCTTGTTCCCTCTAGTGCACTATGTAAGGAATAAGTGCCATTTTGGATGCACTCTGAACACAAGAAGTTTCAAGCAAAGTTGCATTATGGACAGGCATACTGCACTTGAATTTTTAAGGTAATAACACTTAATTAACTTCTTATGGCTGCAGGGGCAGTATTGAGTAGCTTGGATGAAAGGTGCACAGAGGTGCCCATATTAAACGGCCTGCTCCCCAGTCCCAGTTGCTAATATATGCATATTATTATTCATATTGGATAGAAAACACTCTGAAGTTTCTAAAACTGTTTGAATTATGTCTGTGAGTATAACAGAACTCATATGGCAGGCAAAAACCTGAGAAGTTCCACTTCCTGTTTGAATTTTTTCTGAGGTGGCAGATTTTCAACCAAGCTCTCAATGAAATTACAGCGAGATATGGATGAGTTTTCACTTCCTACGGCTTCCACTAGATGTCAACAGTCAACAGAACTTTGTCTGAAGACTAATGTGAAGGGGGGCCGAAGGAGACAGGAATGAGTAATCACTGCCACGAGCTGATCACGCATTCACCATGCACCTTCACATGAGGAGGACGTCCGTTCCACCGCTCTTCTGAAGTCAATCTAATTCTCCGGTTGGAACGTTATTCAAGATGTATGTTAACAACATTCTAAAGATTGATTCAGTACATCGTTTGACATGTTTCTACTGACTGTTACGGAACTTTTGGACATTTCGTCACGTTATAGTGGAGGCGCTTTGTGACTTTGGAATTGTTTACCAAAAGCGCTAACCAAAGTAGCTAATTGGACATAAATAACGGACATTATCGAACAAATCAAGCATTTATTGTGGACCTGGGATTCATAGGACTGCATTCTGATGAAGTTCATCAAAGGTAAGGAAACATTTATCATGTATTTTCTGGTTTCTGTTGACCCCAACATGGCGGCTAATTTGGCTATTGTTCTGAGCTCCGTTTCAGATTATTGCATGATTTGCTTTTTCCGTAAAGTTTTTTTTAAATCTGACAGCGGTTGCATTGAGAGGTATATCTATAATTCCATGTGTATAACTTGTATTATCATCTACATTTATGATGAGAATTTCTGTTGAAACGATGTGGCTATGCAAAATCATTTGATGTTTTTGGAACTAGTGAATGTAACGCGCCAGTGTAAACTCAGATTTTTTGTTATAAATATGAACTTTATCAAACAAAACATGCATGTATTGTGTAACATGAAGTCATATGAGTGTCATCTGATGAAGATAATCAAAGGTTAGTGATTCATTTTATCTCTATTTCTGCTTTTTCTGACTGCTATCTTTCGCTGGAAAAATGGCTGTGCTTATTGTGGTTTGATGGTGACCTAACATAATCGTTTGTAGTGCTTTCGCTGAAAAGCATATTTGAAATCGGACACTTTGGTGGGATTAACAACAAGAATACCTTTAAAATTATATAAGACACATGTATGTTTGAGGAATTTTAATTATGAGATTTCTGTTGTTTGAATTTGGCGCCCGGCACTTTCTCTGGCTGCTGTCATATCGATCCCGGTAGCAGGATGCAGCCATAAGAAGTTTTAAGCCAACCTCCATAGCATGTACTATAGGGTATACTGTAGCGTTTAATATAGTATACTATAGAGTCTACTATAGGGTTTGATATAATATATATATTATATATAATATAGGTCTTGGACAATTTCTACATGGGTCGCAGGCTCATGGCTTGAGACTGAGCTATGGCTTAAAGCTTTGCTTTGTATATCTGAATGGGAGCAAGATAATATACCAACTCGTCATTGTGCAGGTTTTGTTTTAGCTCTTTGCGTGTGTTTTAGCGAGAGGAAAATGTTGCCCATAATGTTTTAGGTCGTCATAGGTGATGGCACAACAAATTGGGGAATCATTACTGTAGCTTCATTAATGCACAAGACTATACACCCTATAGTAAAGGACTTAACATCGACTTAAGACCCAAAATATTGCCTAATGTCCACGTTTTATTGACTTAAGTCCATGTTACGTCTACATATCTCAAGTCTGAATCGGGCCCTTCATACACATCATGCATCATGCACATCATGCATTTACCTTGTAATTGTTCTGATTTTAAGTAAAATGTTTTGTAAAATGCAGTATAATTTATAATGAGAATAATTTTGGGTTAAACCATAACTTTTAAAAGTATATGCTGGGCTTGATTTCACTTAGTAAGCTCCATGTATTAAATAACACATTATAATCAGCTTTATTTAATGAGGCCTAACAATAAATCTACACAGTGATTAAAACCTTTTCTCTTTCCGTCCTGAATGAGGTAAATCACAGGTCGCAGTCTCCAGATTACTGTCGCCTGAATCCATTTCTCTTTCCCTGTCACACTTGTTCTTCCTCCTGGAAAACTCAAAGGTGTAGTCTACCATGGTCATGGTGTTTCTTTTGTTTGGCATGTTTTTCTTCCACTGTTTTAGCTAAGTCAGGTTGGAGTAGGTTGAAGCGTGTTCGGATCTGGCGCTTCAGGAAGAGCTCAGCAGGGGTCCGAGCTCGCTTTACTATCTGGACTGAACTTTCTGCTGCACCATTCAAGGCAGGATGGTAAGCAGGAAGGGTCTGCTTGATTCCATTGTTTTTTAGGAATTGTTTGAAATCAGAAAAGACCAGCTGGGGTCCATTATCAGAGACAATTTATCACAATCCATAGGCTGCAAACAGCCTTCGCAGGTTTTCGATGAAGTTTGTTGATGTCATTGAAGTTATGTGAAAAACTTCCAACCACTTTGATTCACCGTCGATTATCACCTCGTAAAGGAATGTTCTCACCTAGCAAAGGAATGTTCTCACCTCGCAAAGGAATCGTCTCACCCAGCAAAGGAATTTTCTCACTGCGTTTTCTTTAATTAACGGCAGGTGAGTCAGAGCATCATGGTAACACAGTTCCGAGACCAGAGAGACAGCGGCCTCTGTGTCTAACTGCATGTCCAAATCCTTTACATCCAATGTCACATTCATTGTAACGCCCTTTTTCCCATTGGAAGTAGTGTAAACTGTATACAATTCAAACAACTTTGAATCTTATTCCCCCTCAGGAGACTGAAAAGATTCGGCATGGGTCCTCTGAACCTCAAAATGTTCTATAGCTGCACCATCGGCCTCCGACCGCAAGGCACTACAGAGGGTAGTGCGTACAGTCCAGTACATCACTGGGTCCAAGCTTCCTGCCATCCAGGACCTCTATACCAGGCGGTGTCAGAGGAAGGCCCTAAAAATGGTCAAAGACTCCAGCTACACTAGTCTTAGACTGTTCTCTCTGCTACCGCACGGCAAGCGGTACCGGAGCGCCATGTCTAGGTCCAAAAGGCTTTTTAACAGCTTCTACCCTCAAGCCATAAGACTCCTGAAAAGCTAATCAAATGGCTACCCAGACTATTGACCCCCTTTACGCTGCTGCTACTCTGTTTACTATCTATGCATAGTCACTTTAACTCTACCTACATTTACATATTACCTCAATTACCTCAACCAACCGGTGCCCCTGCACATTGATTCTCTGTACCGGTACCCCCTGTATATAGCCTCACTAATGTTATTTTACTGCTACTCCTTCATTATTTGTTCTATTTTTTTTACTTAACATTCATTTTTCTTACAACTTCACTGTTGGTTAAGGGCTTGTAAGTCAGTATTTCACTGTAAGGTTTACTACACCTGTTGTATTCAGTATTTCACTGTAAGGTTTACTACACCTGTTGTATTCAGCATTTCACTGTAAGGTTTACTACACCTGTTGTATTCAGTATTTCACTGTAAGGTTTACTACACCTGTTGTATTCAGCATTTCACTGTAAGGTCTACACTTGTTGTATTCAGCATTTCACTGTAAGGTTTACTACACCTGTGGTTTTCAGCACGTGACAAATACAATTTGATTTGATTTGAATCATCCTCCTTACTCTTGCATTGCTCTCAGCAGCATCAACATACTGTGTCTGTCCTGCTCTGCGGTTCCTACATGCAGAGGCAATGTGTCCAACTTTAGAACAGACATGCATTTCTCATTTTTGAATCTGCAACCACGAGCAGAATGTTTTCCTCTGCAACTGTAGCATGGTTGTGTAGGGGAAGGGTCTCCGAGACCCTCCCCATTAGTGATTAAGGGGACCTTAATATTCATATGTTCTGCTGCAGGCCTTATAATAGATACTGTTGCTGTGTGTCTAAAACTCTGACACTATACGTTGCACAAGCATCTATATTAGTCTTTGTGGTTATGCTCTCGCTGTTGAAAGAATGTGCCTGCAGGCTAGGCTTGAGTCAGACCGGAACAACGTACAGAGCTGAGATGTAAACAATGTCTGGTTTTGACACTTTGATCTCGTCTGACAGTGGAAAATTCTAATGATACTTAGAATTCCGAGAAGCTACTGTACTAGGTTACCTTATCAGGTAACCTCAGCTTATTGCTGCACATATACATTGATGTAGGTGATCACACCACCAGGGAGTGATCACAGGTATATAATCAGCTGCACCCTTTGATTGGTTGCAGAACTTACTCAGACACACATGCTGAGTTCCCATTGTTAACATCTGTCTTCAATTGCATTAATAAAGGTTCGATTGGTTCACTTAAAGAATACATTTATCTGACTGCTGATTTCACCAATAAGCCAATGATTGACAAGGAACAAGGAACCTAACCCGACAGTTGCTGACCAGAATTCTCTTGCCTTGTGTCATTGTTTTGATACTGTTTCTTTCCATTGTCATTTCTGCCCTTGAACTGTCCTTTTCCTCTCCTGGGAAATGTTTTAGCATTTTTATTCACTGCATTTACTCTTTTGCTTACTCTGAAATATCCCTGGTGTTCTTGGAAGCTAACTCCGTTGACAATGCCATCTCACATGCCTTTCTGAATGTTAGATCCTTCTCTGCTAGCATCTTGTGCTGCAAAGCTTCAGAGCACAGTCCACTTACCAACTGATCTCTCAATGCCTTTCCTAGATATGGACCAAAAACACAATTAGCTGACAGCTATCGCAAAGCTAACGCATAATCAGACACATACTCTCCTTCCTTCTGGTTACGTTTTTTCAAATGAAATTTCTCTGCAATCACCAGAGGTTTTGGTTTGTAGTGAGCTAGCAACACTAGCTTCAGTTCCTCATACTCCAAATCAAATCAAAGTGTATTTGTCACGTGTGCCGAATACAACAGGTTCTTTACAACCCTACAGTGAAATGCTTACTTACAGACTCTAACTAATAGTGCAAAAAGGTATTAGGTGAACAATAGGTAAGTAAAGAAATTAGAACAACAGTAAAAAGACAGTGAAAAATAACAGTAGCGATGCTATATACTGTACACCGGTTAGTCAGGCTGATTTAGGTAGTATGTACATGTAGATATGGTTAAAGTGACTATGCATATATGATGAACAGAGAGTAGCAGTAGCGTAAAAAGAGGGATAGGCGGGTGGTGGATGCCAGGACACAATTCAGATAGCCCGGTTAGCCAATGTGCGGGAGCACTGGTTGGTCGGGCCAATTGAGGTAGTATGTAGTCCGGGTAGCCATTTGATTACCTGTTCAGGAGTCTTACGGCTTGGGGGTAAAAACTGTTGAGAAGCCTTTTTGTCCTAGACTTGGCACTCCGGTACCGCTTGCCATGCGGTAGTAGAGAGAACAGTCTGAGACCGGGGTGGCTGGGGTCTTTGTCAATTTTTAGGGCCTTCCTCTGAATAGGCTTTGTCGTGCCCTCTTCACGACTGTCTTGGTGTGTTTGGACCATTCTAGTTTGTTGGTGATGTGGACATTAAGGAACTTGAAGCTCTCAACCTGCTCCACTACAGCCCCGTCGATGAGAATGGGGGCGTGCTCGGTCCTTCTTTTCCTGTAGTCCACAATCATCTCCTTAGTCTCGGTTACATTGAGGGATAGGTTGTTATTCTGGCACCACCCGGTCAGGTCTCAGACCTCCTCCCTATAGGCTGTCTCGTCGTTGATCAGGAATACCACTGTTGTCGTCTGCAAACTTAATGATGGTGTTAGAGTCGTGCCTGGCCATGGAGTCGTGCCTGGCCATACACCAAGTACTGCAAAGTACTTGGTGTATCAGGTGTGATCAGTCTCTTTTAGCTTTTACTTGGTACTCATCCCGGATCCGGGAGCACCCCCCACAGTAAAAAAGCTGACTAGCATGGCCTAGCATAGCGTCGCAAGTAAATACAAGCATCTAAATATCATTAAATCACAAGTCCAAGACACCAGATGAAAGATACAGATCTTGTGAATCCAGCCATCATTTCTGATTTTTAAAATGTTTTACAGGGAAGACACAATATGTAAATCTATTAGCTAACCACGTTAGCAAAAGACACCACTTTTCTTACACCACCATTTTTTTACTCCATCAGAAGCTATCACTAATTCGACTAAATAAAGATATATATAGCCACTAACCAAGAAACAACTTCATAAGATGACAGTCTGATAACATATTTATGGTATAGCATAGTTTTTTTTAGAAAAATGTGCATTTTTCAGGTATAAATCACAGTTCTACATTGCAGCTACAATCTGAAATAGTGCCGAAGCTGCCAGAATAATTACAGAGACCAACGTCAAATAAATAATTACTCATCTTAAAACATTTCTGAAAAATACACAGCCTACAGCAAATGAAAGCCCAACATCTTGTGAATCCAGACAATATTTCAGATTTTCTAAGTGTTTTACAGCGAAAACACAATAAATCGTTATATTAGCATACCACATGAGCTAACATCACCCCAGCATTGAATCCAGGCAAAAGGGGCGATATCGTTATCGCCACCAAAATATATTAATTTTTTCACTAACCTTCTCAGAATTCTTCAGATGACAGTCCTGTAACATCATATTACACAATGCATATAGCTTTTGTTCGAAAATGTGCATATTTAGCAGCATAAATCGATGTAATCTATCAAAACATTGCATGCATTCCAGCCGGCGCCATCTTGGATTAGCGCCTACTATAATAAAAAAACTATTCATAAACTTGACTAAAAAATATAAGTTGGACACCAATTGAAAGATAAATTAGTTCTTAATGCAAACGCTGTGTTAGATTTTTAAAATTAACGTTACTAGACATATAGTGTGCGTTGCAGCCAGACCAGTGCCTGCAAACATGCTAATCAAACACGATTACATTTTTCCACATAAAAACGGAATAACATGATAAATAGTTCTTACTTTTGGTCGAGCTTCCATCAGTATCTTGGGCAAAGTGTCCTTTCTCCAATAGAATGGTTGCTTTGTTTTAAAACGTCCCCTTCACCTTTTGAATGAGCTGCTAACAGTAGCTATGTCGCACACACATGTCCAAATCTTCAAACGAAATACTAAGGAAATTCAGAAAAATAGCAATATACTCGCATAAACTGATATAAATCGGTTTCAAATAACTTCGTTATGATGTTTCTAACACCTATAACGAATTAAATCACAGACGGATATATCTTTGTTCGATAACTAGTGCTTTTGAGCATGCAAATCTGATGTCCATCTTGCGTTCTGGCGCGCTGTCGAAAGGAACGGTCACGTCACTCCATCTCCTTTTATAAACTCTGAGAAGCACGGAGAGACCCCATTCCACTTCTCATTGGTTACTGACATCCAGGGGAAGGCGGGAGCAGTTCATTTCCAGCCATAGCATATACACAGGCTTTAAAACTGAACCCAGATCAGAGCTTAGGTTTCAAAGCTTCGCAAGTCATGTCAGGATTTTCGATGTAGATTGAGTTCTGGTCCACCCACAGACATAATTTCAACGGTTTTAGAAACTAGAATTTGTCTTCTATCCAATAGTAATAATAATATGCATATTATACGAGCAAGAATTGATAACGAGGCAGTTTAATTTGGAGAGGCAAAATGTCGAAGTTGAAACAGCACCCCCTGTATTCTCAAGAGGATTTATTAATAGTCCATATGTCTCTGCACCGATCACAGAAAGAAACACACTGACATTCTTGTCGTCTTTAATGTCATTTGCAAACATCCATAGCTCCAAAAGCTCAAGATCGCTTTCAAAATCCTCCCGCGATTCTTTGTACTCGTCCACTTGTCCGCCTTGCATAGTAGCCATTTTCCATCGCTACTGTTCTCTGGGCTAATATCCTCTGCTGTAGTTCTGTATGTTCTTCCTGACAGTGGATGGCTGCTCCATTTACAATCCATACGTTTGTTCTTTTGAATCCATTTGTAGTATTTTAGGTTTTATCACCTATAGAACAACTAATAATAACAACTGGACAGGAGAGAGGAGCTCATTTGGGAAATTTTACTAATCCAAAACATGGTAGTAGGGGCATGTTTGAGGCAGCACGTTCTATCAACGTATCAAAGTTCAGAGGTCACAGGATTAACTGTAAGAGGCTTAATACAGTTGTTTTCCAGCCACTAGGGGGTACTCGGGTGAAGCTCATGGGAAATAATAAGAAAAGTTTAAGTGGACTGGGGAAGAGGAAGAAAAATGAACAAAAAATGCTGTAAATGGCTGTTACACCGTGCTGACATGATTAACATTCAAGTGAACAGTACCTTTCAAGTTTGTGTTTATATTATAAGCTCATAGAAAGGGTAACATAACCAATCAAGTAAGTGATAATTGTATCTAGGCAGATTACCATGTTCATTTAAAAAAAAGATATATATTTTTACCTTTATTTAACTAGGCAAGTCAGTTAAGAACAAATTCTTATTTACAATGGCGGCCTACCCCGGCCAAATCTGAACGGCGCTGGGCCAATTGTGTGCCGCCCAATGAGACTCCCAATCACGGCCGGATGTGATGCAGCAAGGATTCAAACCAGGGACTACAGCAATGACTCGTGCACTGAGATGCAGTGCCTTAGACCGCTACGCCAATTGGAGCAGTCTATTACACCATCCATCCACCAGAATATAATAGACCTACACATAGTCTGTGTCTGAAATGGCATCCTATTCCTTATATACTGTCAGGTGACATTTCAGATGCAGCCATCCTCTCTAACAGTTAGAAGCCAAACAAATGATGTCAGGAACTCCAAATGTCATTAAGTCACTATTGGGGATTGTCGACCCAATGACGTCTCACAAATCATCATCGCCATGGTGATGCTCCATGACATAATTTATTTGGACGGTTGAAGTGTTGTAGAAGAGTGGGCGTAGCAGCACTACACTCTTAGAAATAAAGGTGCTATCTAGAACCTTAAAGGGTTCTTCTGCTGTCCCCATAGGAGAACCCTTTTGAGTTTCAGGTAGAACCTCTTTGGTTCCAGGTAGAACTTTTTAGGGTTCCATGTAAAACCCTTTCTACAGACCAGATGCTTTTCAACTTTCTGTGGAGAAACCGTCACCGTCACATTAGGAAACTGTTGCATTGAACACTTATGAGTATGGTGGGCTGAATTTTCTGGACATTCCTACCTTAAATAATAGTGTTCAGATCAGTTTGATAAAACACTTACTAAGAAGACCCACTTCTATGTGGAACTGCATTCCTCATCATGTCTTTTCTACTTTTGGTGGCCTTAACTTCATGTTGGTTTGCTATTGACAAAGTTCCAGTGAAACTCTTCTTTTCATTGGCAGGTTTTCTAGTCATGGTCCTTCATTTAGAAGCATAATTTCTCTCCACACGTATATTATATCTGGAATAATCAGCACATATTGTGTAACAATAAATCTTTGTTTTTAGAATATTGGTTCAGAAATAATATCCTATTGGTGAGACAACTTGTAAATGCAGAGGGTCTTATTATGACTCATTCTTATCACTTTACAAGATCCCTACAACGCCTAAAGAATTTACAATTGTTTTAGTCTCCATTCCCTCAGGTGTTGCTTTAATATTCAGGAACATGTTAAGACCCTCAGAACCTACCTTCGATTACCGCTGTTGACTCAATAGTAGTAAAGATTTGTTTTTGTTTTGGTCCATTCAACAACATGCCTTGCCTTGTATCAACAGGATTTTGTATCTATCTATATACCTAATGTCATGCCTTATTGAAATCGTTTTATTGATAATATCTGTTGTCTCACACATACGTACTTACTAACACAATTAAGGAAGTTTTTAATAAAATTATTCATTCATATTACCCTGCCAACCACTACATGAAGTTAAAAAAATAGATACATTAAAATTGAACCAATTCTAATCACCACCCAGAAACAGTGTTGCATCTTTTTTTAATGGTATTCATGTAAAGAATCTGATTTATAATGGAACAAATTCATGAAGATTTGACACAATTATGGAGAGATGTACTGCATGAATTCTTTACCTACGATGTAAATAATTTGGATGGATATTTGTATTTGTTGTTCACCCGCCGTACAGTAGGTGGCGGCAATAGGTGTAGTCTGCCATTAAACCTTAAAGAAGAACAAGAAAACAACAAATTGTTGATGCGGACAGCAAGCGGCGAACAGTTCATATCATACAAAGAAACAGTAGCTTCCACAATGGATCGGGTAAGTCTGGTTTTAACATTATATGCCCGCTGTGTTGTATAAAATGTCTAGGCTTAGTTTTCATCATCTTTGAACCTCCACATTGCTGTGTTCTGTTTGGGGCGGCAGGTAGCCTAGTGGTTAGAGCGTTGGGCCAGTAACCGAATCCCCGAGCTGACAAGGTAAACATCTGTCGTTCTGTCCCTGAACAAGTCAGTTAATCCACTGTTCATATGCCGTGATTCTAAATAAGATTTTTTTTCTATATCGGACTTAACTAGTTAAATTAAAAAAAGTAGCCTACAACTATATCAGTTGTATTGTAACGACCCTGGGTTTATAAGCGCGGATATCGACTCTGCCGCTCGAGCATGCTTTTGCGGCATTCGATAGCGCGCTGGACTTCGGGCTAGAAGGTCGAGGGTTCGAGACCTGCTCCCAGCTTGTTTCATTACAGTATTTATTATGGATCCCCATTAGCTGCCAACGCAGCAGCTACTCTTCCTGGGGTCCAGCAAAATTAAGCAGTTCATACAATCATGTTTAGGAATCTGTGACTTTAACCTAATTCTATCCTTCCTCCCTAAGTGTTCACATTCCTTCACTAATTTCTTACATATTAGCCATTATTTAACCAGATATTCAAGTGGCCGTTCTAACAAAGAAAAGAAATGGCTACAGTCCAAACACGATGTTTTTCCCTCGGGGGTATCCCCGTCGAAACCGGATGCAGTTTGATTGCCATTTTAGGGAGGTCTAATTCCCTAACGTTGGCCCTCGATTTAGCTTGAAGGAGCGAGTGAACAACTTTGGTCACTTGCGGGGTTGATTTGACCCACAAGTCATTGCAAACTGTAGTCACATGTCAAACTCTGGTGGCCGCTAAGTGTCAAATTTAATCAACAACCAGCATTTTCGGTATCTCAGTAAAAATATGAAGCTAGTTTGCAATTTAAATAAATATATATATTAGTGTTGGCAAATTGGCTTAGTTTTGTAGTGAGGAGTGCAATTCTGAAATGTATTGGAATAAATGACCAAACTATAAAACTAGCTAGCCAGCTATGGGTAACTGTAGCTAGCTACCTGACATGAGTGCTAGTGTTGGGGATTTTCCAGTACCTATACTGTTTTCTTAGAAGTAGTCAGCAGAATCGATATAGGGTTAACCATTAGTATATGTGTAAGCAGAACCAATGTGTATGTGCAAGCTGAGTCAATACAGGCTTAACCATTCGGGGTCATGCCTGGTCTTGTGAAGGCTATTGGACATGTGTAACGGATGTGAAATGGCTAGCTAGTTAGCGGTGGTACGCGCTAATAGCCTTTCAATCGGTGACGTCACTTGCTCTGAGACTTGGGTGACTGTTGTTGATGTGTGCAGAGGGTCCCTGGTTCGCGCCCGGGTCGGGGCGAGGGGACGGACGTAAAGTTAAACTGTTACACATGCACATTAGTTAATCATTGATAGTTACATTAGCCTGGTCTTGTGAAGGCTATTGGACATGCTCATTAGTTAATCATTGATAGGAACCACTAGACATGTACCTGTATTAGGAAGGTACAGTTGAAGTCAAGTTTACATACACCTTAGCCAAATACATATAAACTCAGTTTTTCACAATTCCTGACATTTAATCCAAGTAAAAATTCCCTGTCTTAGGTCAATTATGATCACTTTATTTTAAGAATGTGAAATGTCAAAATAATAGTAGAAAATTGTTTATTTCAGCTTTTATTTCTTTCATCACATTCCCACATTCCCAACACTCTAGTATTTGGAATCATTGCCTTTAAATTGTTTAACTTTTGTCAAACGTTTCGGGTAGCCTTCCACAAGCTTCCCACATTATTGGACCAATAATTCCACGACACTAGCTAGATACGTTGGCTTACTAGGTACATTGATAGCTTTAGGTTGGTTGTTTTTAAGTTAATCTTCAAGATTTCCACCAAGGACGTTGCCTCCGATCATCACTCTCCCTCGCTTGGTTAAGGGACATTTTTAAGGTACACTCGGATGTAAAACGCAATTCAAGGGCTGAGGGTTTAGGGCCGAGGAAGGGAAGAATGGGACCATTATAGCCAATGAGAGGGCAGATATGCGTGTTTTCACTAGTTGCAACAATGTCGAACATCTATAACGTACTTTTATTTATTTAGGGTTAGGCATAACGTTAGTGTTTTTAAGGTTAGGGTTAAAATCACATTTAAAAAGATAAGTTGTAGAAATGGGTGTGGTTTATGGCTTTGTTTGTGGTAACTAGTGACCCCCCCATTTGACCCTCTTGCTTCTCCTCTTCCGTGTTGTTTGATATTAAATGACTGGTATAAGAAATATGGTGGAAACTAGCACATGCCCACCAATCCAATGCTCTTAGATTTGTGGGTTGTAGTGAACGATTGAACATTTCAGGTGGAAGGAGATGTTCGAGGGATGCACCTAAATCAGAGGTTTAGACTGACTTAATACAATATTTGGTTTAATGATCAACTGTTAACTTATTGTGGCCAACAGGACAAAGCTAGCCCGTCCCCCTCCACCCTCCAGGAGTCCCCAAGTCGACCGCCTCTCCGTACTTTACTGCTGGTTCTGGTCGACTGCAGGAAAACACCGGGGCAGAGTGGAACTGAGAGAGGAGAAGAGGAACATGGAGATATGATTTCATTAAGTAAAAACCATGGTGTGTGGATTACTCTGCTTCTTTAACAATTAATTGGTTAATTATATTGATGAAAATATTTGGTAGTTCCACCCAATTTTGAGAAGTGTAACTTGGTCCCCCCCAAAAACGTTTGATTTCACCTAATTTTAACTTTCTGTTATGAAGAGCACATGTTCGATGTAATAAAAACATGTTTTCCCATCTCAAGAGGTTATATGAAAGTACATACTGTAGTAAGTGCTAAATAAAGTAACAGGGGACTACTGAAAACAACAAAACCACTAGTTTACAATGGTGAAATAGTCCTTTAAATCAGCCACCAATTGTCTCATGACAGGGGTAATGGAAGCTAGTTTTGTTCCACGGGGAGTGAAAATTGAATGCTAGCTCCACAAAAACATTATTCTACCATATCAATTTCTGGGTAAAATGGTTCACTTGCTCAGTTTTCTACAAAAAACACCAGAGAATCGATAAGACTAGCACTAGGAAACCTGCTTTTACTCTGAGTTGACGTTCAATGTTTCTTTTGCCCAAAAAATGTAAGGAACAGTTTCACCATATTAAACATGGATTGACCTTAATGAGGGACAGATGTAAATGAATCACTAATTACATGAAATAAATAATGTTCAGAAATGACTGTCAAAGTAACCAAATAACTAGTGCTTTACATGCACACTAATCATTTCCTATTAAACTGATTATGGCAGTAGGCTGAGTATGGCATTAGTCATGTAAACACCTTACTCTGCTGATCTTAATTGGTGTAAGGTCATAACAGAAGGAAGCATACGCCTTTAAAAACACCTTGTTTTCATTATCAATCTTTACAATGATTAGGACATTAAACACTTTAATCAGAGTTATAGAGGTGTATTTATTCTGCATGTTCTAACACAAGCAGCGCCAGCTAACTTCTTTTGACCGAGTCCAGTGAGTTCAGGAAAAACTGAAAGTATGCAGCTTAGAAATAGTTTCACATACAACCGTTATACTGCTTTAAAAAAAACATAGTCGAGGTGGTAGAACGTTTATTTTGATTGCCAATTTTCAGCGTTTTTCAAAGTCCCGTCAGGTAGGTGTTCATGTAAACAGGTTTATTAGGGAAATTGTTCTTTCAAAGCATGTCAATGTTTAAATCAAACTCTTATGCTAATTGATTTCACAATTAACGTATTATTCTGCGCTTGTAACTGTACTCAATGATGGTAAAACTTGGATAAATTATTGAATTAGTTGGGTAAAAATCTTTCTAGAAGTTACACAGGGTTGACGGAGGGACTTGTCACAATTCAGAATTTTGTCACTTTAGCAAGTGTTCATTAATATTATTTAATAACAGATTTAAAATGTAATACTGGTGCTCAATTTCTACTGGAAAAATATGAAAGGGAAGCAAAAGGCCTTAATTTCATGGAAGGACCCATCTGTTTATGGACCCATATTTGCAAAACCTAACTATTCAATGTCTTTGTTTCACAGGGGACATCCCTAATCGTTGCTCTCTTAGTGGGAGGTGCTTATCATCTGGGGAGCCTCAACAACATCATGATGCTGACATGAAAGAGAAGAGTCTCTCCAGACCAGAACACCTCAAGAAACACCAGCAGAGACGTATAGGGAAGAAACCTCACCACTGCTGCTCTGACTGTGGGAAGAGTTTTGCTAAACAAGACTTGACAATTCATGAGCAAATTCACACTCTAGAGCATGCATCTAAAACCTTAAAATCTCATCTGAGAATTCATTCAGGGGAGGGACCTTATACCTGCTTTGATTGTGGGAAATACTTAAATCAGTCAGGAGCCCAGACTAAACACAAACACACAGGAGAGAAGCCTTATAGCTGTGATCAATGTGGGAAGACTTTCAATCAGTCAGGACACCTGACTAGACACCAACGCATACACACAGGAGAGAAGCCTTATAGCTGTGATCAGTGTGGGAAGAGCTTCAATCACTCAGGATCCCTGATTGCACACCAACGCATACACACAGGAGAGAAGCCTTATAGCTGTGATCAGTGTGGGAAGAGTTTAACTAAAGGTTACCGTCTGACTGTACACCAGCGCATACACACAGGAGAGAAGCCTTATAGCTGTGATCAGTGTGGGAAGAGTTTCAGTTTCTTTGGATCCATGATTACACACCAGCGCATACACACAGGAGAGAAGCCTTATAGCTGTGATCAGTGTGGGAAGAGTTTCAGTTTCTTGGGATCCATGATTATACACCAACGCATACACACAGGAGAGAAGCCTTATAGCTGTGATCAGTGTGGGAAGAGCTTCAATAACTCAGGAGCCCTGACTAGACACCAACGCATACACACAGGAGAGAAACTTTATAGCTGTGATCAGTGTGGGAAGAGCTTCAATAACTCAGGAGACCTGACTAGACACCAACGCATACACACAGGAGAGAAGCCTTATAGCTGTGATCAGTGTGGGAAGAGCTTCAGTCGATCAGGAACCCTGAGCAAACATCAACGCATACACACAGGAGAGAAGCCTTATAGCTGTGATCAGTGTGGGAAGAACTTCAATCAGTCAGGATACCTGACTAAACACCAACGCATACACACAGGAGAGAAGCCTTATAGCTGTGATCAGTGTGGGAAGAGTTTCAGTTACTCGGGATCCCTGACTACACACCAACGCATACACACAGGAGAGAAGCCTTATAGCTGTGATCAGTGTGGGAAGAGTTTCAGTTACTCAGGATCCCTGACTATACACCAACTCATACACACAGGAGAGAAGCCTTATAGCTGTGATCAGTGTGGGAAGAGTTTCAGGTACTCGGGATCCATGATTACACACCAGCGCATACACACAGGAGAGAAGCCTTATAGCTGTGATCAGTGTGGGAAGAGCTTCAATCGTTCAGGATCCCTGACTGTACACCAACGAATACACACAGGAGAGAAGCCTTATAGCTGTGATCAGTGTGGGAAGAGTTTCAGTGAATCAGGATCCCTGACTGTACACCAACGCATACACACAGGAGAGAAGCCTTATAGCTGTGATCAGTGTGGGAAGAGTTTCAGTTACTCGGGATCCATGATTACACACCAGCGCATACACACAGGAGAGAAGCCTTATAGCTGTGATCAGTGTGGGAAGAGCTTCAATCGTTCAGGATCCCTGACTGTACACCAACGAATACACACAGGAGAGAAGCCTTATAGCTGTGATCAGTGTGGGAAGAGCTTCAGTCGATCAGGAACCCTGACTACACACCAACGCATACACACAGGAGAGAAACCTTATTCCTGTCTATGTGGAAAGAGCTTTGCTCATTCAGGGTCACTGATAACACACCAGAAAGCTCAAACATGTTTTCTTTCATCTCGTTTCTCTCCGGCACCGGTTCCAGATTCCTAAATAACATTTCAATAGAAAACATATTGCAAAGAGTTATTGTTATAGGATTTTTATGAATAATGACTAAATAATGTATACATTTAATGCAGGATTGTAACTAACATAATTCTACCCTGTCTGATAAAGAATGTTTCTACATAGGCAAAGAGGAAGTGTTAGCAGACAAATTGTGACAGACAACTTGTGACCACTGTGAAACTGATAACAGGAAGAAAGTCTCCCCACCCATGGAGGGAGAAACCGTAGGGCTTGCAGTAGATTGTGTAACATGTGGCAGCACATGATAAGCAATATGTATGTGTTGGAATGGAATTAAAAAGCAGCTTTGTCATTGTCAGAGAGTAGAAGGGACATTTAGGACGTGATGACTCAATGTGTGATATATAAACTAATGTACATGTGATTATGTTCAGAGCTCTCGAGAATAAACGCTATTGATTAATTTGGGGACTGGTCTTTGTCTATTTTATGCAAATAAGAACCTTACAAATCATTAGAAACGGACAGAGTGTTTTAATTGAATTGGTTAACGGACACATAGTTACAAAATTCCACTAACAGTTACGTCTCCCATTCTCTAACAGTTTAAGTCTGATTACCATGGTAACCTGTGTAGCATAATATGCAGCTCTGGATCCATATGTATCAATCGTCTTGGAGTGGGAGTGCTGTGTGTGGTGGGGAGGAGGTGTTCAGAGCTGTATCTTATTTCATTAACTCATATTATCCATTAAATAATGTACAATAAAATGTTTCACCAATAGTAGGGGTATATTCATGTGTGGGGGAAATGTTGTCTGAAGAGAGAACCTTGAATTGTACATCTTGTCTCATACATCATTGGTTCCTGTAGGTGCTGGGTAGAGATGTGAGGGGGAGACAGTCATGATCCCCTCAGACCTTTTGGCAGAATGCCCAGAATATGTTCTATAAGTTACATGCAGGAACCAAACGTTAATGATGAATAATGTAAATCATGCAAATATAACTTGTCTGTGTAAGCAGTATATAAGAGAACATACGGGACTGCCCCGAAAGAGCTCCCGACCGATGTGTACTATGGTGCATTAAGTTTGTTGCAACCTCTCCAGCTTGCTAAAAGTAAAGAATGATTCATTTAAGTTTGACTGAGTCCTTGGTAGTATTTTCCACGACACATGTATTCAATACAAAAATACATTAAATCCTTTATCTTATGTCGCACGGCATGAGGCAAATGGTGGTCACACCAGACACTGACTACCGTTTTTTAAAGGTATCTGTGACCAACAGATGCATACAGTTGAAGTCAGAAGTTTACATACACCTTAGCCAAATACATTTAAACTCAGTTTTTCACAATTCCTGACATTTAATCCTAGTAATAATTCCCTTTTTTAGTTCATTTAGGATCACCACTTTATTTTAAGATTGTGAAATGTCAGAATAATAGTAGAGAATTATTTATTTCAGCTTTTATTTCTTTCATCACATACCCAGTGGGTCAGAAGTTTACATACACTCAATTAGTATTTGGTAGCATTGCCTTTAAATTGTTTAACTTTGGTCAAATGTTTCGGGTAGCCTTCCACAAGCTTCCCACAATAAGTTGGGTGAATTTTGGCTCATTCCTCCTGACAGCTGGTGTAACTGAGTCAGGTTTGTAGGCCTCCTTGCTTGCATACACTTTTTCAGTTCTGCCCACACATTTTCTATAGGATTGAGGTCGGGGCTTTGTGATGGCCTCTCCAATACCTTGACTTTTTTGTCCTTAAGCCATTTTGCCACAACTTCAGAAGTATGCTTGGGGTCATTGTCCATTTGGAAGACCCATTTGCGACCAAACTTTAACTTCCTGACTGATGTCTTGAGATGTTTCTTCAATATATCCACATCATTTCCTTTCCTCATGATGCCATCTATTTTGTGAAGTGCACCAGTCCCTTCTGCAGCAAAGCACCCCCAAAACATGATGTTGCCACCCCCGTGCTTCCCGGTTGGGATGGTGTTCTTCGGGCTTGCAAGCCTCCACCTTTTTCCTCCAAAGATAATGATGGTCATTATGGCCAAACAGTTCCATTTTTGTTTCATCAGACCAGAGGACATTTCTCCAAATTGTACAATCTTTGTCCCAATGTGCAGTTGCAAACCGCAGTCTGGCTTTTTTTATGGCGGTTTTGGAGCAGTGGCTTCTTGTTTGCTGAGGTGCCTTTGTGGGAGCTAATGTAATATAAATAGGTGTAGTTGCTATGCTGAAGTAGCAAGGACAAAAATTACATTGGCCATAGGAAGAGAAGATGACAAGATGATTTGCTATTTCTGAAAAGGGTAACATGCCAAAGAGTACATTAACCAAGGCCATAAGTACATTTATGACAGCTGGACATACTATTGTCAGAAGGACACAGGAAGGAGAATGGTAGCAGAATGACCAACAGGTGAAACATGAGCATGCAATGTATGTATTATTTTTGTATGAAGGGGTCCTGCCACCATTATAATCTATCCGGAAGCAGATATGGGCATTATTGGGCGTGAACAAGCAAAGAACTCAGACTAAAAGATAATGGTGGCAGAAGGACTAAGGGGAGTAACTTAATTTACATATGGTGTTATGGATACAGGTATCCTGTATGTGTATTTATTTTCTCTCCTTCTCCCCTCACAGGTGACAATCATCATTCCCCAATCAGTCACCAATCAGTCGCTAATCAGAAGACACCTGCTCCTTTTCCCTTACCCAATCACAACCCCTTTCCCTTGGTTTAAAAACCCTGTCAGTTATTTTCTCTGGAGAGCAATCTCTCTGTCAATGCCATCTGTCTGTTGATCTCTTGTTTGGTTTTAGCAGCTACATGTCACTTTGTCCGTTATGCTGTGAGTTTTGTTTTGGTGTTTGACTGTTTGTTCATGGTGGGGAAGGGGGTACTAAGACAAGTTGCCCATGGGCATACACTACCCCTGGGTAAACTTTGTCTAAATAGAACTGGGCGGACCACCCTCTGTGTTTTTGGTTAGTTAGTTAGCTGTTGTTGAAGTAGGCTAGTTTAGGGGTGTTTTTGGATATTTGTTTCTTTCCTTAGGTCCAGCTCAGCCCCTTTTCCTGCCCCCTGTTTACTGTGTGTTTGCAAATAAACCCTGAGTTTTTGACGGTAATTTAGTTGTCTGTGGTTTTTGTTCTCACTGTTACTTTTTCACTGCTATAATTTGCATGAGTTATGTTACGGTTTTCGATATCATCCCCCTAGACTGCCGGGCCAAAAGGGATTCGTAACATAAGGGATGTACTCATATGTGTATAAAAGCAGAGCCAGTGCTCAGGGAAATCGGCAGTTTCGTGGACCAGCACGGCATTTGCTACTTTGTATTAAAGCCTAATTGAATTCACAAGTTCTTGTAAGAGCGATAAATATCTGAGGCAATATTCTAGCTGTATGTTCTTAATGTCGTTGTTCAGCCACGACTCGGTGAAACATAAGCTATTAAAGTTTTTAATGTCCCATTGGTAGGATATACGTGCTTTCAGTTTGTCCCATTTATTTTCCAGCGATTGAACGTTAGCTAGCAGGACGGAAGGCAAAGGCAGATTAGCCACTTGTCGCCTGATCCTCACAAGGCACCCTGATCTTTCTCCGCAAAATCTCAGTTTCCTTCTCCAGCGAATGACAGGAATCTGGGAATGGTCGGGTAGTATATCCCTCCCGTCCAACTCATTGAAGAAAAACTCTTTGTCTAATCTGAGGTGAGTAATCGCAGTTCTGATGTCCAGAAGCTCTTTTCGGTCATAAGAGACGGTAGCAGCAACATTATGTACAAAACAAGTGAGGAACAACGCGAAAAAACAAGCAAAATAGCATGGTTGGTTAAGAGCCGGTAAGACGGCAGCCATCCCCTCCGGTGCCATCACTTCATTTTGATGCAGCACTCCATCACTCTTGTTATTGGTCAAATAGTCCTGATACAGCCTGGAGGTGTGTTTTAGGTCATTGTCTTCTTGAAAAAGAAATGATAGTCCCACTAAGCGCAAACCAGCTGGGCTGGCGTATTGCTGTAGAATGCTGTGGTAGCCATGCTGGTTAAGTGTACCTTGAATTCTAAATAAAAAACCGACGGTGTCACCAGGAAAGCACCCCCACGCCTCCTCCATGCTTCATGGTGGGAACCACACATGGGGAGATCATCCGTTCACCAACTCTGTGTCTCACAAAGACACGGAGGTTAGAACCAAAAATCTCAAATGTGGACTCATCAGACCAAAGGACAGATTTCCACCCGTCTAATGTCCATTGCTCGTGTTTCTTGGCCCAAGCAAGTCCTTTAGGAGTGTTTTTTTTGTTGCAGCAATTAAACCATGAATGCCTAATTCCTCTGAACAGTTGAACACTTTAAAGTACTACTTAAGTAGGTTTTTTTGTGTGTCTGTACTTTAGTATTTATATATTTACAACTTTTACTTTTACTTCACTACATTCCTAAAGAAAATTATAAACTTTTTACTCCATACATTTTCCCTGACACCTAGAAGTACTCGTTACATTTTGAATGCTTAGCAGTACAGAAAATGGTTCAATTCACACACTTATCAAGAGAACATCCCCGGTCATCCCTACTGCCTCTGATCTGGCAGACTAACTAAACAGAGAACATCCCTGGTCATCCCTACTTCCTCTGATCTGGCAGACTCACTAAACACATTTGTTTGTAAATGATGTCTGAGTGTTGGAGTGTGCCCCTGGCGATCTGTAAATGATGTCTGAGTGTTGGAGTGTGCCCCTGGTTATCAGTAAATGATGTCTGAGTGTTGGAGTGTGCCCCTGGCAATCTGCAAATAGAAAAAAACATAAAATTGTGCTGTCTGGTTTGCTTTGTATGAGGACATTTGAATTATTTGTACTTATATTTGAACAATTACATTTAGTTTTGATACTTAAGTATATTTTAAACCAAATACTTTCACTCAAGTGGAATTTTACTGTGTAACTTTGACTTGAGTCATATTCTATGATGGTATCTTTACTTTTACTGAAGTATGACACATTGGGCACTTTTTCCACCACTGGACTAATGTTTATTTTGACAGGAGAATTACTTGTGAATTAGGTTCGATGCACCCATTACAAAGACTTGCATAAACAGTTCTATGTCCTATCTGTGCTAGTAGTGTACAGCAGCTGCCATTATAGCAGCAGCGAAAGACCAGAACAAGTCATTCCCAGACACTCCCTCACGAGAGATAGGCCTGTTGAGATACTCCCTCTTTGCGCATGTGTTCCATGTGGCTGCCAGGTAAAAGTAGACGATAGCAGACAACCGGATTCTTAATCGAAGGTGGGTGTTGTTGAACGTTTTCTTGAATTTACTCGACTTTTATAGATAACGTAAAATGTTATCCGGGAACTTTCTGAAGTAATATTAGGCTACATGAGATGTTTATTTCTTTTAACTTACTTACGTTTTGATATTTAAATAGATGTTGGATTGCTCTGGTATAGGGGCGCATCAGTTGCAGGCTTGAGAATCAAATTTTCTCTCGGCAACTCCCAAGTCATTATCCGAACACTACAACAAAGTAGTCAAACTGTACTGTAGCTTGAAACATTTCATGCCATAAAAAGAAACAATAGCTTCCACAATGAATCGGGTATGTCTGGTTTTAACAGTATAGGCCTGCTGTGTTGTACAAAATGTCTAGCCCTAGTTATCATCTTTGATCCTCCACATTCCTCTGTTCGGTTTAAACGGCAAAAAAAATAAAGATCTCTCCTATTTAAAATGTTTTGATTTGTTTAACACTTTGTTGGTTACTATATGATTCCATGTGTCATTTCATAGTTTTGATGTCTTCACTACTCTTCTACAATGTAAAAACAAAGAAAAATCCTTGAATGAGTAGGTATGTAAACTTTTGACTGGTACTGTATATATATATACACTGCTCAAAAAAATAAAGGGAACACTTAAACATCACAATGTAACTCCAAGTCAATCACACTTCTGTGAAATCAAACTGTCCACTTAGGAAGCAACACTGATTGACAATACATTTCACATGCTGTTGTGCAAATGGAATAGACAAAAGGTGGAAATTATAGGCAATTAGTAAGACACCCCCAAAAAAGGAATGGTTCTGCAGGTGGTGACCACAGACCACTTCTCAGTTCCTATGCTTCCTGGCTGATGTTTTGGTCATTTTTGAATGGTGGCGGTGCTTTCACTCTAGTGGTAGCATGAGACGGAGTCTACAACCCACACAAGTGGCTCAGGTAGTGCAGTTCATCCAGGATGGCACATCAATGCGAGCTGTGGCAAAAAGGTTTGCTGTGTCTGTCAGCGTAGTGTCCAGAGCATGGAGGCGCTACCAGGAGACAGGCCAGTACATCAGGAGACGTGGAGGAGGCCGTAGGAGGGCAACAACCCAGCAGCTGGACCGCTACCTCCGCCTTTGTGCAAGGAGGTGCACTGCAAGAGCCCTGCAAAATGACCTCCAGCAGGCCACAAATGTGCATGTGTCTGCTCAAACGGTCAGAAACAGACTCCATGAGGGTGGTATGAGGGCCCGACGTCCACAGGTGGGGGTTGTGCTTACAGCCCAACACCGTGCAGGACGTTTGGCATTTGCCAGAGAACACCAAGATTGGCAAATTCGCCACTGGCGCCCTGTGCTCTTCACAGATGAAAGCAGGTTCACACTGAGCACATGAGCACATGTGACAGACGTGACAGAGTCTGGAGACGCCGTGGAGAACGTTCTGCTGCCTGCAACATCCTCCAGCATGACCGGTTTGGCGGTGGGTCAGTCATGGTGTGGGGTGGCATTTCTTTGTGGGGCCGCACAGCCCTCCATGTGCTCGCCAGAGGTAGCCTGACTGCCATTAGGTACCGAGATGAGATCCTCAGACCCCTTGTGAGACCATATACTGGTGCGGTTGGCCCTGGGTTCCTCCTAATGCAAGACAATGCTAGACCTCATGTGGCTGGAGTGTTTCAGCAGTTCCTGCAAGAGGAAGGCATTGATGCTATGGACTGGCCCGCCCGTTCCCCAGACCTGAATCCAATTGAGCACATCTGGGACATCATGTCTCGCTCCATCCACCAACGCCACGTTGCACCACAGACTGTCCAGGAGTTGGCGGATGCTTTAGTCCAGGTCTGGGAGGAGATCCCTCAGGAGACCATCCGCCACCTCATCAGGAGCATGCCCAGGCGTTGTAGGGAGGTCATACAGGCATGTGGAGGCCACACACACACTACTGACCCTCATATTGACTTGTTTTAAGGACATTACATCAAAGTTGGATCAGCCTGTAGTGTGTTTTTCCACTTTAATTTTGAGTGTGACTCCAAATCCAGACCTCCATGGGTTGATAAATTTGATTTCAATTGATAATTTTTGTGTGATTTTGTTGTCAGCACATTCAACTATGTAAAGAAAAAAGTATTTAATAAGAATATTTCATTCATTCATATCTAGGATGTGTTATTTTAGTGTTCCCTTTATTTTTTTGAGCAGTGTATATATACAGTGGGGAGAACAAGTATTTGATACACTGCCGATTTTGCAGGTTTTCCTACTTACAAAGCATGTAGAGGTCTGTAATTTTTATCATAGGTACACTTCAACTGTGAGAGACGGAATCTAAAACAAAAATCCAGAAAATCACATTGTATGATTTTTAAGTAATTAATTTGCATTTTATTGCATGACATAAGTATTTGATCACCTACCAACCAGTAAGAATTCCGGCTCTCACAGACCTGTTAGTTTTTCTTTAAGAAGCCCTCCTGTTCTTCACTCATTACCTGTATTAACTGCACCTGTTTGAACTCGTTACCTGTATAAAAGACACCTGTCCACACACTCAATCAAACAGACTCCAACCTCTCCACAATGGCCAAGACCAGAGAGCTGTGTAAGGACATCAGGGATACAATTGTAGACCTGCACAAGGCTGGGATGGGCTACAGGACAATAGGCAAGCAGCTTGGTGAGAAGGCAACAACTGTTGGCGCAATTATTAGAAAATGGAAGAAGTTCAAGATGACGGTCAATCACCCTCGGTCTGGGACTCCATGCAAGATCTCACCTCGTAGGGCATCAATGATCATGAGGAAGGTGAGGGATCAGCCCAGAACTACACGGCAGGACCTGGTCAATGACCTGAAGAGAGCTGGGACCACAGTCTCAAAGAAAACCATTAGTAACACACCATGCCGTCATGGATTAAAATCCTGCAGCGCACGCAAGGTCCCCCTGCTCAAGCCAGCGCATGTCCAGGTCCGTCTGAAGTTTGCCAATGACCATCTGGATGATCCAGAGGAGGAATGGGAGAAGGTCATGTGGTCTGATGAGACAAAAATAGAGCTTTTTGGTCTAAACTCCACTCGCCGTGTTTGGAGGAAGAAGAAGGATGAGTACAACCCCAAGAACACCATCCCAACCGTGAAGCATGGAGGTGGAAACATCATTCTTTGGGGATGCTTTTCTGCAAAGGGGACAGGACGACTGCACCGTATTGAGGGGAGGATGGATGGGGCCATGTATCGCGAGATCTTGGCCAACAACCTCCTTCCCTCAGTAAGAGCATTGAAGATGGGTCGTGGCTGGTTCTTCCAGCATGACAACGACCCGAAACACACAGCCAGGGCAACTAAGGAGTGGCTCCGTAAGAAGCATCTCAAGGTCCTGGAGTGGCCTAGCCAGTCTCCAGACCTGAACCCAATAGAAAATCTTTGGAGGGAGCTGAAAGTCCGTATTGCCCAGCGACAGCCCCGAAACCTGAAGGATCTGGAGAAGGTCTGTATGGAGGAGTGGGCCAAAATCCCTGCTGCAGTGTGTGCAAACCTGGTCAAGAACTACAGGAAACGTATGATCTCTGTAATTGCACACAAAGGTTTCTGTACCAAATATTAAGTTCTGCTTTTCTGATGTATCAAATACTTATGTCATGCAATAAAATGCAAATTATTTACTTAAAAATCATACAATGTGATTTTCTGGATTTTTGTTTTAGATTCCGTCTCTCACAGTTGAAGTGTACCTATGATAAAAATTACAGACCTCTACATGCTTTGTAAGTAGGAAAACTTGCAAAATCGGCAGTGTATCAAATACTTGTTCTCCCCACTGTATATACACTGCTCAAAAAAATAAAGGGAACACTTAAACATCACAATGTAACTCCAAGTCAATCACACTTCTGTGAAATCAAACTGTCCACTTAGGAAGCAACACTGATTGACAATACATTTCACATGCTGTTGTGCAAATGGAATAGACAAAAGGTGGAAATTATAGGCAATTAGTAAGACACCCCCAAAAAAGGAATGGTTCTGCAGGTGGTGACCACACACCACTTCTCAGTTCCTATGCTTCCTGGCTGATGTTTTGGTCACTTTTGAATGGTGGCGGTGCTTTCACTCTAGTGGTAGCATGAGACGGAGTCTACAACCCACACAAGTGGCTCAGATAGTGCAGTACTTCCAGGATGGCACATCAATGCGAGCTGTGGCAAAAAGGTTTGCTGTGTCTGTCAGCGTAGTGTCCAGAGCATGGAGGCGCTACCAGGAGACAGGCCAGTACATCAGGAGACGTGGAGGAGGCCGTAGGAGGGCAACAACCCAGCAGCAGGACCGCTACTTCCGCCTTTGTGCAAGGAGGTGCACTGCCAGAGCCCTGCAAAATGACCTCCAGCAGGCGTACATACGTACATTCCAAAATGGTGAGAAATACTGACATTTAATCCATTATAAATGATATGACCTTCCCCTGGACTAAATAAAAACCACTAAACCCTCCCCCTGACTGAAACTGAAAGAGCATGAGGGAAAGGGAAATACAGTAATTGCATACATTTCTGCCTGTCCCTAAAGCAGGGGTTATTAAACCTTTCAGCCTGGGACCCAATTGAGAAATTCTGTGTTTTCCTGGGACCCAAACTCAGGAAAATATGCAACTATATATAAATATTGGTACATTTCATTGCCCTTATGCCTAATACAAATGCAATATAGACAAAAACAAATAACAATTAAATTAAATATCCATATAAATATGTATTCATATTTATTTTCCTCCATTAAAAACACATATCTGTCTAGGTTGGAACTGTTGCTGTTAAAATACAATAAACAATTTTTATTCTGAACTGGAATAAACTGATTGGGCTCTGTTTTTGACAGTGCAACACTGAGGTTATGCTCAGCCTTGAAACTGTTTCTGTACATGTTTTTAAGTGTGTCAGAGTTGAGAACCCTGACTCACATAGGTATGTGGTGCCAAACTGGACCAGAACATCTACTGCTTTCTCAGTCAGGCAGGAGACCGCTTCCTACTGTAGATGAGCAACACAGAACTGTGAGTGTGTTTGCCTCAAAAAGCATCTTGCGTCAATCAGTTCATTCCAGTTAAGAATAACAATTATTATTGTATTTTAAGAGCAACAGTTCCAACCTAGACTAGTTTTCAACAATAATTTCTACAGTAAGATGTAAAGTAGGCCTGATCATTTTTCATCTTCATCTGTTCTGTTACTAGGGGTTGCACTATCTGTAGCTAGCTTGCTTTGGCGAATGTTAGCTATTAGCAGTGTACAAGGCCAGGGGATTGTTTGAAAGAGAAACTCACATATACTACTATGAGAGTTCCTGAAGCATTCTGCCCTGTTCTGAAAGAACTCCCTGGGTTTACCATCATGCTGTGGATGTTTGGTCAGGACGTGTCGTTGTATTAATTTGTTCGTTATGCGAGTCCCATTGCTAAGCACTTCCACACACAAAACACATTGTGGGCGCTCCTCGTTATAAGTTTGTATGAAAGAGAGAGAAACTCATCGCTGTATATGCGTTTCATGACGATTGAGCTCAGTCAGAACTTGTGGCTAGCATGAGTCCATTTGATGACAACGGTTAGTGACGGCGAGTGGGAATGACAAGTCAGTAGCTGGGGGAGGCTCCAAGATGGCAGCTTGAACGCACTCTTCCTACCAAGCTGTGCATACCAACTTTTGAAAGATAGTGAAAAGTGTATTATTTTGAACTACCAAACTAATACTTTGCTTGCTAAAAACACCAGGTTATTGATGATTTAAGATTATATTTTCCAAAATGTCACAGCGCGCTGACAGAAAGAGAAATCTTATGGCTAACTCCTCAGCTAGCAATGCTCAGGCATCATCCAATGTCGTTACACAGGAGGCAAATGGTTTGATTGACAACTGCCACAACTATACTGGTCTGACAGACTCTATGATACTTGCCGTGTCAGACGAGGATTTTCCTTCTTTGCCTATAACCCCAAGCAAACCTCCAGCTTCCAAGAAAGGCATGTTTGATCTGGGCCCAGATGCCACTGCCAATAATGATGTTATCGCCACTCTTTCCAGGCTCATCAATGCAAGGTGCGATGCCTTAGAGAAAATGGTTGGCGACAACTCAATGAAAATCGAGGGCTTAAAAAAAACTGTTGACTTTGCATGCATGGAAATCAAGGATGTTAAGAAGAAGGTCGCCCACATCGAAAAGCGTGTTTCGAAAAGGAGGAGGGAAAGACGGACTTGTGCCAAAGAAGAATCGCGGAACTCGACAGCTACTCCAGACGGTGGAATCTGAGACTGTATGGAGTTCCCGAAGCAGATGGGGAGAACATGCGGCAAGAGACCATCAAAGTCTGCCAAGCTATCCTACTTGTGGAGAAGGCTAAGCTAGCAGATGTTGTCGACACTGTACATCGCCTTGGCACGAGAAGGCAGGGTGACTCCAAGCCTAGAGGTGTCATTCTCCAGTTCACATCACGGATCTACAGGGATGCCATTTGGAAAGCAGCCAAGAAATCTACTTTCCTACGCGACAACAATCTACGTTTTGCTGAAGACCTCTCGAAAGCAGACAGAGAAAGGAGAGAGAAACTGTGGCCAGCTGTGGAAAAAGCACGAAAAGAAGGGAAAGCGCCTTTCATCAACGGATCCGAAATCAACCTTCCTCTTTGAGGACCGTCATAGACTGTGCCTGGTGGTCAACATAGGCTACATAGATAGCTACCTCTGATGTGAGCAGATCCCTCTCCCGGCTCTAAGGTGATTTAACCTTCGTTCTAACTTCATAGGACTGCTGGAGAAATGGATATTTGTTATTTTATTTGTTCTCTCACTTCTGATATGTTTACCTGCAGTATAGGCAGTGAGCAAGCTCTTTGTTGTTTTTTGTTCTGGCAGTTAGCTTTGTACTGCTAAACTATTCTCACTCACCATATATCTATATATGGTTTTTATATTCTTTTTCGATTTGCGATTGTTGTTTAGCTCATAGTACTTTGTTCTATATTCCACTTTGTCGTTGTCTATTGTGTCACTCAATGCTAGGCGGTTAAGAAATAATGTAAAGCGCAAAGCATTATTTTTATTTGCCAAACAGCTTAAAACAGATTTATGTTTTTTTTCAAGTCTCATTCAGTTGCTACCGACGTCAACTTCTGGAGATCTCAGTGGGGTAATGATGTATGGCTCTCTCATGGTTCTGAACGCTCTGCTGGAGTTATTACTCTAAAGAATCATTTCAATGGAAGTATTTTGCACTCCGACTGTGACCCTTCTGGTCACTTTCTTTGTCTTGTTATCAATTGTAACAACATCATCATTATTATTACCAACATTTATGGTTACAATTCAAAACTTGAAAATGATCACTTACTTGAATATTTAGTAAAGCGTATTCTCCATTGGCTAACCAAGTTCCCGAATGCTTTACTTATTGTAGGTGGGGATTTTAATATTTCTCTGAATAATTTAATTGATAGATGGCCTCCGGGACAGTCCACTAATTTGAATACAAGTTTGAGGGAGTTTATGGAAAGGTTTGATATTATAGATATTTGGAGGGTAAAGTTTCCTAATGTCACGCCCTGGCCATAGAAAAGCTCTTATTCTCTATTTTGGTTAGGACAGGGTGTGACTAGGGTGGGCATTCTAGTTGCTTTATTTCTATGTTTTCTGTTTCTATGTTTTGGCCGGATATGGTTCTCAATCAGGGACAGCTGTCTATCGTTGTCTCTGATTGGGAATCATACTTAGGCAGCCTGTTTTGCCACCTTAGTTATGGGTAGTTGTCTGTGTTAGTGGTCTGTATAGCCCTAGTCAGCTTCACGTTCGTTTTTGTTGTTTCTTGTTTTGTTGGTGACATTTATTACATTAAAAGAAAATGTATACTCAACACGCTGCACCTTGGTCCGGTCATTTCCCTGACGATGTTCGTGACACCTAATGACAACATTTTCAGACAAAATAGAACGGCCAAAGGGGGCGGTGTTGCAATCTACTGCAGTTCTGTCCTACTATCCAGGTCTGTACCCAAACAATTTGAACTTCTACTTTTAAAAATCCGCCTCTCTAAAAACAAGTCTCTCACCGTTGCCACCTGCTATAGACCACCCTCTGCCCCAGTTGAGCTCTGGGCACCATATGTGAACTGATTGCCCCCCATCTATCTTCAGAGCTTGTGCTGCTAGGTGACCTATACTGGGACATGCTTAACACCCCAGCCATCCTACAATCTAAGCTTGATGCCCTCAATCTCACACAAATGATCAATGAACCTACCAGGTACCACCCCAAAGCCGTAAACACGTGCACCCTCATAGATATCATCCTAACCAACTTGCCCTCTAAATACACCTCTGCTGTTTTCAACCAAGATCTCAGCGATCACTGCCTCATTGCCTGCATCCGTAATGGGTCAGCGGTCAAACAACCTCCACTCATCACTGTCAAACGCTCCCTGAAACACTTCAGCGAGCAGGCCTTTCTAATCGACCTGGCCCGGGTATCCTGTAAGGATATTGACCTCATCCCGTCAGTAGAGGATGCCTGGTTATTTTTTTTAAATGCCTTCCTCGCCATCTTAAATAAGCATGCCCCATTCAAGAAATTTAGAACCAGGAACAGAAATAGCCCTTGGTTTTCTCCAGACCTCCTGACTGCCCTTAACCAAAACAAAACCATCCTGTGGCGTTCTGCATTAGCATCGAACAGCCCCCGTGATATGCAACTTTTCAGGGAAGTTAGAAACCAATATACACAGGCAGTTAGAAAAGCCAAGGCTAGCTTGTTCAAGCAGAAATTTACTTCCTGCAACACTAACTCAAAAAAGTTCTGGGACACTGTAAAGTTCTTGGAGAAAAAGAGCACCTCCTCCCAGCTGCCCACTGCACTGAGGATAGGAAACTCTGTCACCACCGATAAATCCACTATAATTGAGAATTTCAATAAGCATTTTTCTACGGCTGGCCATGCTTTCCACCTGGCTACCCCTACCCCGGTCAACAGCACTGCACCCCCAACAGCAACTCGCCCAAGCCTTCCTTATTTCTCCTTCTCCCAAATCCAGTCAGCTGATGTTCTGAAAGAGCTGCAAAATCTGGACCCTACAAATCAGCCGGGCTGGATAATCTGGACCCTTTCTTTCTAAAATTATCTGCCGAAATTCTTGCAACCCCTTTTTCTAGCCTGTTCAAACTCTCTTTCGTGTCGTCTGAGATTCCCAAAGATTGGAAAGCAGCTGCGGTCATCCCCCTCTTCAAAGGGGGGACACTCTTGACCCAAACTGCTACAGACCTATATCTATCCTACCCTGCCTTTCTAAGGTCTTCGAAAGCCAAGTCAACAAACAGATTACAGACCATTTCGAATCCCACCGCACCTCAGCCACGCTCAAGGTCCTAAACGATATCTTAACCTCCATCGATAAGAAACAATACTGTGAAGCGTATTCATTGACCTGGCCAAGGCTTTCGACTCTGTCAATCACTACATCCTCATCGGCAGACTCAATAGCCTTGGTTTCTCAAATGATTGCCTCGCCTGGTTCACCAACTACTTCTCTGATAGAGTTCAGTGTGTCAAATCGGAGGGCCTGTTATCCGGGCCTCTGGCAGTCTCTATGGGGTGCCACAGGGTTCAATTCTTGGGCCGACTCTCTTCTCTGTATACATCAATGATGTCGCTCTTGCTGCTGGTGAGTCTCTGATCCACCTCTACGCAGACGACACCATTCTGTATACTTCTGGCCCTTCTTTGGACACTGTGTTAACAACCCTCCAGACGAGCTTCAATGCCATACAACTCTCCTTCCGTGGCCTCCAACTGCTCTTAAATACAAGTAAAACTAAATGCATGCTCTTCAACCGATCGCTACCTGCACCTGCCCGCCCGTCCAGCATCACTACTCTGGATGGTTCTGACTTAGAATATGTGGACAACTACAAATACCTAGGTGTCTGGTTAGACTGTAAACTCTCCTTCCAGACTCACATCAAACATCTCCAATCCAAAGTTAAATCTAGAATTAGCTTCCTATTTTGCAACAAAGCATCCTTCACTCATGCTGCCAAACATACCCTCGTAAAACTGACTATCATACCGATTCTCGACTTCAGCGATGTCATTTACCAAATAGCCTCCAATACCCTACTCAATAAATTGGATGCAGTCTAACACAGTGCCATCCGTTTCGTCACCAAAGCTCCATATACTACCCACCACTGTGACCTGTACACTGTCGTTGGCTGGCCCTCGCTTTATACTCGTCGCCAAACCCACTGGCTCCAGGACATCTACAAGACCCTGCTAGGTAAAGTCCCCCCTATTCACAGCTCTCTGGTCACCATAGCAGCACCCACCTGTAGCACGCGCTCCAGCAGGTATATCTCTCTGGTCACCCCCAAAGTCAATTCCTACTTTGGCCACCTCTCCTTCCAGTTCTCTGCTGCTAATGACTGGAACTAACTACAAAAATCTCTGAAACTGGAAACACTTATCTCCCTCACTAGCTTTAAGCACCAGCTGTCAGAGCAGCTCACAGATTACTGCACCTGTACATAGCCCATCTATAATTTAGCCCAAACAACTACCTCTCCCCCTACTGTATTTATTTATTTTGCTCCTTTGCACCCCATTATTTCTATTTCTAATTTGCACATTCTTCCACTGCAAATCTACTATTCCAGTGTTTTACTTGCTAGATTGTATTTACTTCGCCACCATGGCCTTTTTTTGCCTTTACCTCCCTTATCTTACCTCATTTGCTCACATTGTATATAGACTTATTTTTCTACTGTATTATTGACTGTATGTTTGTTTTACTCCATGTGTAACTCTGTGTTGTTGTATGTGTCGAACTGCTTTGCTTTATCTTGGCCAGGTCGCAATTGTAAATGAGAACTTGTTCTCAACTTGCCTACCTGGTTAAAAAAAGGTGAAATAAATAAATAAAAAATATTAGGAAATCTGTCCATATGAACTCATATGTATATGGTGGACTCAACTATTTTACCGTGTAAATCTAATTATGCTAATGAAAATTTTTCATATTCATAAATGTAAATTCACTAATAAAAAAAACACGCTTCTGTGTTTTCTATCAGGAATTCGAGCAATACATTAAGACCATTATACATTCTTCTAATAAGAAAGCTGTTAAAACAATCAATATGTGTGCATCTTTTAAGGTCTTTGTATAATCTGTCATTTGTTGTACCCCCTAGCATATGTTATCATTGTCTGTTTGTACACTTATGTGCATACTGATTATTCTAAAAAATAAAATAAAATAAAAAAGACAAGTCAGTGGCTGACAGCGCATCATCTGCTGCCTGATCGACGGCGCTGCCTCGTGTGTGTCGCGGAGTGATCTTCAAGAAAACTGCAGAAAAAGGGATCCGGTAAACCTCGAAGCACACTTGCGCAGCTGCCAACCTGAGCAGAGACCGCTGCTTAGGTTTTTTTTATTTTACCTTTATTTAACTCGGCAAGTCAGTTAAGAACAAATTCTTATTTTCAATGACGGCCTAGGAACAGTGGGTTAACTGCCTGTTCAGGCGCAGAACGACAGATTTGTACCTTGTCAGCTCGGGGATTTGAACTTGCAATCTTTCAGTTACTAGTCCAACGCTCTAACCACTAATGGATTTATACCATAGTCCAGTTGGGGGCGGTAATGCAAAATATTGGATGACACCCACCAATGAAGTCCACTGAAGAAGAAAAAGCGGAACAATTTCGTTGTTACAAATATTTTCCGGTATGTGAGATACTTTACTTGTTCTCTGTAATATCGCATATATTTGGAATCGTGACATTATCTACCGTGGAGGAAAATATGCAGGTTTCTCGACTCATACCATGACTATGAGAAGGGATTGAGTGACGATTCGTTTAGCAACCGCGTGACCCAGCATGACAACGTGAACGAGATTGTTCGACAGTCTTCTGGGTGAGGCGATATACGTTCCTCCATTCATTAACGAATGGGGTTCCTATATTATTTTTTCTTTAAATATCTCTACCAGGAACTCTTAAATCAAGATGGCTGTGTATTTTGCTACTGCACGGCCAGTGTGAGACAGAATACTAACTAGCCAGCCCGTAGTTCTTTCAAATGCGGTGGTCACTGGACAAACTATTTCTGAGTTGAACATATGTCAGAAAACGAACTAGTAGCCAGTTGTTGTTGCCCATGGTGGAATCATATCAAACCCACAGGCTCCTGAAGCACATATGTCCCCACACGAGCTCCCGAGTCTAGCTAACATTTCGCTACCTAGCTACGCTGTTTTATGACGAAACGGGTTATATGAATCAAACACTAAAGTTAACTCGGCGACAATATTATTGTGGCGCAGGAATGTCATATTTGTGTTTTAAGTTTAACAGTCATTGACATTTTTGTTTACTACTGGTTTCAGATCCGAAGCAAGATAAATTGTTTCCATGTTTTGTGTTTCGTTAAGGACTCAGACTGCCCTTCCCACGGAAAGAAATTTCGACTCCCGGAACACTTAAAATAAAGTTACTGTACTACTGTAGCCAACACACTACTTGTCTAAGACAAGTTGTCTGGTGAAGAAACGCTGAAGAAACAATAGTTTCCACAATGGATACGGTAGGTCTGATGTCCTTTTAACAGTATAGGCCAGATGTGCTATATAAAATATCTAGGCCTAGTTTTCATGATCTTTGATTCACCACATTCCTGTGGACTTAATTGATTTTTTCTCAGTTGCTGGCATGGCATGTGTCCTTCTTTTATCAGTACACTCGTAACAACCTAATAATTATGAAATGTATATTCAATCAAATAAGCCACAAAACGCCTCTTCCTCTTTGTTTCGAAAGGAAATGACTGGTATGATAAATATGGTGGAAACTCTGACTAGCCCATGCCTCCACCAACCCAACGCTATTAGATTAGTGGGAAGTAGTGAACGATTGAACATTTGAGGAAAAAGGAGTTATTCTAGGGATGCACCCATCAATCAGAGGTTTAGACTAAATTAATCAAATATTTAGTTTAATGATTACCTATGTTTAATAATTCTTGTTGCCAACAGGACAAAGCTAGTCCGTTCCCCTCTACCCTCCCGGAGTCATCAGGTCAAACGTCTCCCGGTACCGCTTTACTGCTGGGTCTGGTCGACTGCAGGAAAACACCGGGGCAGAGTGGAACTGAGAGAGGAGAAGATAAGGAAGATGGAGATTTGATTTCATTAAGTAAGAACCACGGTGTGTAGATTAGACTACTGCTTCTGTAACAATAGCAGAGGTGCATAAAGATGGCGGCCCGCATTACTTAACACAAATTCCTTGTTTTGTTAAATTCACTGTATTCTACTTTGCTCTCCTTTACTGTTGGTATGGTCATTAGCACAGTAAACATGATCCCAATTTTAGCTCCAAGATGTCGGCAATTTGAAAAACCAAAAAAGTAGATTGTGTTGATTTAATGGAACATTGAACAATGTTGCACACCGTAGTTTCAGAACTCAGTGGATAGTGCTAAAACAGTGACGTCATATCAGAATTCTGCCATCTTTATGAACTTTAGTCATTCATTTAATAATTATATATGAAAATATCTGGGTCATTCCACCGGTTTTTAAGTGTACCTTGGTCCAAAAATATTTTTCACCTAATTTTAACATTCTGTCATGTACAACTTAATGTTTTTTTCCCCCCATCTCAAAACATTGAATTAAAATATTACTATACCAAGTGCCTATGTGCCAAATAAAGTAACATGCTGACCACACTGCTCGCGTCGCGTGCACATAAATGTTATTCAATCTTTGCACCCACACTGCTCGCGGGAGTCAGCGATCGTCAAATAGAAATTGGTTCCATTTGTGACACTCAACGGGCTGCAAGTCCGGCCTTTCCCATCTCCTCATTGGTTTTTTAGGAGCGTGATGAATTTAGGTCCACACTCCGGTAGGTTGTAGTAATGCTGTAAAGTTGGTTGCCAACCGCCATATAAAGTCCAAAGAAGAAAAAGAAGCCTCAAGGAAGGAGGAGATGTAACCGATGTGAAATGGCTAGCTAGTTAGCGGTGGTGCGCGCTAATAGCCTTTCAAACGGTGACGTCACTCGCCTTGAGACCCTGAAGTAGTGGTTCCCCTTGCTCTGCAAGGGCTGCGGCTTTTGTGGAGCGATGGGTAACGATGCTTCGTGGGTGACTGTTGTTGATGTGTGCAGAGGGTCCCTGGTTCGCGCCCGGGTTGGGGCGAGGGGACGGACTAAAGTTATACTGTTACAGAGAGATGATGAGAACGAATTCGGTCAGTTGCATTTCAGGTAAATAACAACCCAATGTTTATATACCAGGACAAATTAGCTAGCAACAGCAAGCTAGCTAGCTAAATTGCCATACATGTTGAATGCTTTTTGACCTGTCCCCAAATTAATATAATTGGTTAAGTTTATTTTCATATTTCAACCTGCGTGTCCTGATCGCTTCTGGTGTGGGTAAACAAAATCAACGTGCACGTGATGGCGCGCGCAGATACACACACGCGTCTGGTTTGGTCAGTATGTAACAGGGTTGGTTTGGCCCGCATGTAACAGGGTTGACCGTAACAGGGAACTACTGAAAACAACAAAACCACCAGATTACATGGGTAAAATAGTCCTTTAAAGGAACCAAAAAAACGCGTGTGACATGGTGAATGGAAGCTTGTTTTGTGCAACAGGGAGTGGCAATTGAATGCAATCTTCACAATTATTTTTTAATTGTTAAAACATTTCTAGCATGTCTATGTATGGGTAAAAGGGTTGACTTGCTCAGTTTTGCACCACAAACAGCAGTAAATTGATAAAAAAGTGTAGAGCCAGCTCACCTGCTTTTTCTCTGATTTGACGATTAGATATTCAATGCTTCTTTTGAAAACATTTTTTTAAACAAATAGTTTCACCATATTAAAATGAGAGTTCAGTTCATGTAACAGGGTTGACTTTAAAAATAGTGTCACTAATCACATTGATAATAATCTTCAAAATGGACTTTGTCAAAGCAACAAAATAACTAGCGCTCCTACAATGAGTGTGTTTAAATGCATACTCATCATTTGACATTAAACTAGTTGTGGCATTAGTCATGTAAACATCTTACTCTGTTTATCTTAATTGGCTTAAGGTCATAATCAAGGTAGGCATACGCCTTTAAAAACACTTTGTTTTCTGAGTGTTATATTTAATCTGTGCATGTGCTAGCACGAGCAGCGCAAGCATCATTCTTTTGCGCGAGTGCAGTGTCGTGACATCACTATTAATGTTGACTGCTATTTTATCAAAACAATTCACTATGTTTAATCATTATGTGATTAAATTAATCATGTAACAATTAACTCAGTAGTAACTTGGGGCACCACGGGAAAAGTTATTTAACGAGTTACTATCTCCAGACTAAACTCTATAGATATACATTTCTCTTACATCAATCACAGTCAATTATTAATTCTTACCTCATCAGTCTCATTCTGAATTCAGTGATACACAACTTGGCTTATTTATTTACTAACTACCCACATATAAATACATAAACACACACAGTATAGGTTGAATTGACTACTAACATCATGCAATGAAAAGTCCCTAGTTGACTAACCCGATATGATGGCTTGTCACACAATGAAAGGAAGGGGCAAGATAAAGAGAGCGGGAGAGACCAAGAGTGTGGGCTGGTACATACATGTGGAAGCTATGCTCATGAGAATGAATACTTTGCACATGAACGACTGCTCATTCGAAAATAATTGCAATGTATATATTTACACTTGTATGTCTTAGTCGTCTCTCTGTTGAAATCACATGGTCCGTCTATATGGGGAGTAGTTCGATTGAAGTCTCTGGTTGTCCACCAGAGGTCACAGTATCCTTAGTTGTAGTTGTACGCTTCTTTGTTCTGGAAGTGTTTGTTAGAGTGGATACATCAGAGTACCACACGGTGGTGGGAGGGAAATGTTCTTCCCCTCTCGTCTTTGTTAGACTGGATCCTTCAAAAGGTACACACGCGGTGGTCCTCGGTCGAGTTTACTGGACTAAAGTACTTAAACAGCTGCAACTGAATGTTCCGACGTTAACAAACTATAGTTTTGGCAAGTCTGTTAGGACATCGACTTTGTGCATGACACAAGTAATTTTTCCAACAATTGTTTACATACACTAAGTTGACTAACTTTAAACAGCTTGGAAAATTCCAGAAAAGGGTGTCATGGCTTGAGAAGCTTCTGATAGGCAAATTTACATAATTTGAGTCAATTGGAGGTGTACCTGTGGATGTATTTCAAGGCCTACTTTCAAACTCAGTGCCTCTTTGCTTGACATCATCGTGGGAAAAAAAGGAATCCGTCAAGACCTCAAAGAAAATTGTAGACCCACAAGTCTGGTTCATCCTTGGGAGCAATTTCCAAACGCCTGAAGGTACCACGTTCATCTGTACAAACAATAGTACGCAAGTATAAACACCATGGGACCATGCAGCCGTCATACCGCTGTGGAAGGAGACACATTCTGTCTCCTAGAGATTAACGTACTTTAGAGCGAAAAGTGCAAATCAAAGGACCTTGTGAAGATGCTGGAGGAAACAGGTACAAAAGTATCTATATCCACAGTAAAACGAGTCCTATAACGACATAACTTGAAAGGCCGCTCAACAAGGAAGAAGCCACTGTTCCACAACCGCATAAAAAATTCAGACTACGGTTTGCAAATGCACATTGGGACAAAGATCGTACTTTTTGGAGAAATGTCCTCTGGTCTAATGAAACAAAAATAGAACTTTGGCCATAATGACCGTCGTTATATTTGGAGGAAAAAGGGGGAGGCTTGCAAGCCGAAGAACACCGTGAAGCACGGGGGTGGCAGCATCATGTTGTGTGGGTGCTTTGCTGCAGGAGGGACTGGTGCACTTCACAAAATAGATGGCATCATGAGAAAGGAACATTATGTTGATATATTGAAGCAACATCTCAATACATCAGTCAAGAAGTTAAGTTGGTCACAAATGGGTCTTCCAAATGGACAATGACCCAAAGCATACTTCCAAAGTTTTGGCAAAATGGCTTAAGGACAACAAAGTCAAGGCATTGGAGTGGCCATCACAAAGCCCTGACCTCAATCCTATTGAACATTTGTGGGCAGAATGGGGAAAAAGCATGTGTGAGCAAGGAGGCCTACAAACCTGACTCAGTTACACCAGCTCTGTCAGGAGGAATGGGCCAACATTCACCCAACTTATTGTGGGAAGCTTGTGGAAGGCTACCCAAAACGTTTGACCCAAGTTAAACAATTTAAAGGCAATGCTACCAAATACGAATTGAGTGTATGTAAACTTCTGACCCACTGGGAAAGTGATTAAAGAAATAAAAGCTGAAATAAATAATTCTCTACTATTATTCTGACATTTCACAATCTTAAAATAAAGTGGTGATCCTAACTGACCTAAGACAGGGAATTTTTACTAGGATTAAATGTCAAGAATTGTGAAACTGAGTTTAAATGTATTTGGCTAAGGTGTATGTAAACTTCCGACTTCAACTGTATTTAGTTATACACAAAACAACTGTTTTGACATGATTATTGTTTGAATCCCCACCAACCATTTCCCACATTCTTTATGTGAGAAATATTGTTTCATTATCCACTTTTGGATGTTGCCGTTTTGGCGGCAAATTCTCTCTCTACACACAAAGGATTTTTGACTTCTCGATACTGCCGCGCATGAGAGAGAAAGTTTACGACCATTCGTTAAAGCCCTAGAACCCCTCCCCCCTTCCTCTCTGGTGGGAGAGGGGGGAGGGGGCTCTCTTTGATCATCACCCAGGAGGGAAAGTCATGACAGCAGTGAGTTAGGGAAAAACAAAGTATGAATCTTAGAAATAGTTTTCACATGCAAACTTAATATGTCTGAATTTCAGAATCAAATATGCTAATCATAAATAACATGGTCGCACGTTTATTTTGATAGGCAATTTTCTGCATTTATCAAAGTCCCATCAGGTAGCCTGATTTCATATGTCCATGCTATTCAATATCTTTGTTTCACAGGGGACAGACCTAACCATTGCTCTCTCAGTGGGAGGGGCTTATCATCTGGGGAGCCTCAACAACATGATGCTGACAAGACGTCCCTCCAGAAGAGTCTCTCCAGATCAGAAAGTCTCAAACACCAGCAGAAACTTATAGGGAAGAAACCTCGCCACCGCTGCTTTGACTGTGGGAAGAGTTTTGCTAAACAGACAGAATTGATAATTCACCAGCGGATTCACACTGGAGAGAAGCCTTATAGCTGTGATCAGTGTGGGAAGAGCTTCAATCAATCAGGACACCTGACTACACACAAACGCATACACACAGGAGAGAAGCCTTATAGCTGTGATTGGTGTGGGAAGGGCTTCAATCAATCAGGAGCCATGACTACACACCAACGCATACACACAGGAGAGAAGCCTTATAGCTGTGATCAGTGTGGGAAGAGCTTCAGGATGTCAGGAGATCTGACTGCACACCAGAACATACACACAGGAGAGAAGCCTTATAGCTGTGATCAGTGTGGGAAGAGCTTCAATCGTTCAGGACAACTGACTACACACCAGCGCATACACACAGGAGAGAAGCCTTATAGCTGTGTTCAGTGTGGGAAGAGCTTCAATCGTTCAGGACACCTAACTACACACCAGCGTATACACACAGGAGAGAAGCCTTATAGCTGTGATCAGTGTGGGAAGAGCTTCAATCATTCAGGATCCCTAATTACACACCAGCGCATACACACAGGAGAGAAGCCTTATAGCTGTGATCAGTGTGGGAAGAGCTTCATTCTTTCAGGATCCCTAATTACACACCAGCGTATACACACAGGAGAGAGGCCTTATGGCTGTGATCAGTGTGGGAAGAGCTTCAATCATTCAGGACACCTGACTACACACCAGCGCATACACACTGGAGAGAAGCCTTATAGCTGTGATCGGTGTGGGAAGAGCTTTAATCATTCAGGAACCCTGAGTGAACACCAACGCACACACACAGGAGAGAAGCCTTATAGCTGTGATCAGTGTGGGAAGAGCTTCAATCAATCAGGACACCTGACTATACACCAACGCTTACACACAGGAGAGAAGCCTTATAGCTGTGATCAGTGTGGGAAGAGCTTCAATCAATCAGGCGACTTAACTGCACACCAGCGCATACACACAGGAGAGAGGCCTTATAGCTGTTATCAGTGTGGGAAGAGCTTCAATCGGTCAGGAAACCTGACTGCACACCAGCGCATACACACAGGAGAGAAGCCTTATAACTGTGATCAGTGTGGGAAGAGCTTCAATCATTCAGGGGCCCTGATTACACACCAGCGCATACATACTGGCGAGAAGCCTTATAGCTGTGATCAGTGTGGGAAGAGCTTTAATCGTTCAGGATACCTGACTACACACCAGCGAATACACACTGGCGAGAAGCCTTATAGCTGTGATCAGTGTGGGAAGAGCTTCAGGAATTTAGGACACCTGACTACACACCAGCGCATACACACAGGAGAGAAACCTTATAGCTGTGATCAGTGTGGGAAGAGTTTTGCTCGAGATTTCACCCTGACCAAACACCATCTCACACACACTGGAGAGAAACCTTATTGCTGTGATCAGTGTGGGAAGAGTTTCAGGACGTCAGAACACCTGACTAAACACCACCGCACACACACAGGAGAGAAACCTTATAGCTGTGATCAGTGTGAGAAGAGTTTTTCTCAAGATTCCAGCCTGACTACACACCAGCTCATACACACAGGAAAGAAACCTTACTCCTGTCTATGTGGAAAGAGCTTTGCTCATTCAGGGTCACTGAAAAAACACCAGAAAGCTCAAACATGTTTTCTTTCATCTCCCTCCTCTCCGGCACCGGTTCCAGATCCCTAAATAAAGTTCAATAGAAAACATCTTGCGAAGAGTCATCCATCTCCCATTCTCTAACAGTTTAAGTCTGATTACCACGTTAACATGTGTAGATAATATGCAGCTCTGCATCCATATGTATAAAGCGTCTTGGAGTAGGAGTGCTGTGTATGTGTGTTGGAGTGGGGGTGTTCAGAGCTGTATCTTAATTCATTAATTCCTATTATCCATTAAATAACTTTTATGTAGAATACTATTTCAACAATACCAGGTGTGTATTCATGTGTGGGGGAAATGTTATCTGAAGAGAGAAATTGTACATCTTGTCTTATACAATCATTGGTTCCTGTTGGTGCTGGGTAGAGATGTGAGGGGGGGAGACGGTCATGAACCCTCAGACCTTTTGGCAGAACGACCAGAATATGTTATATAAGTTAAGATAGGAGATGGTGCCAGTCACATGCAGGAACCAAATGTTAATGATGAATTAATTATGAATAATGTAAATCATGCAAATATAACTTGTCTGGTAAGCAGTATATAAGAGAACTAACGGGACTGCCCCGAAAGAGCTCCTGACCGATGTGTAGTCTGGTGCATTATGTTTGTTGGAATCTCTCCAGCGTGCTGATATTAAATAATTATTAATTAAAGTTTGACTGAGTCCCTGGTAGTAATTTCCACGATACATGTATTCAATACAAAAACACATTAAATCTATTGTATTATGTGAAGGAGATGTGTTGCACTGCATGAGGCAAATGGTGGTCACACCAGATACTAACTACCTTTTTTTAAGGGATCCGTGACCAACAGATGCATATCTGTATTCCCAGTCATGTGAATTCCATAGATTAGGGCCTAATTCATTTATTTCAATTGACTTTTCTTTATATTACCTGTAACTCAGTAAAATCTAACAAATTGTTGCATGTTGTGTTTCTATTGTTGTTCAGTGTAATAATAAAAGAAACTAATTGAATAAATGAATGCGCCTCCGGCTGTTTTAGGTTTTCTGGGTCAGAACTGTTTCAATGTAACTTACACCCATCAGAGTATCTGTGCTATAAAGGGCTTAACAGTGGAACTGCCCTGCACATATCAACATCCAAGTAATCATGTAGTCTCAGAACCAAACTGGTATATCCAAGAGAAATGTAATGAGGTGCCTAAAATCCTGAGCTCGGTGCCAGAGTATGCAGGTCGTGCTGAGTACCTTGGGACTTAAGAGAAAGACTGCATCCTGAGAATCACAAACCTGAGAGAGATTCAGCTGAGTACAAGTTCAGATTTAAAAAACACAGAATGCAGAATGGGGGTACAGCTTCCCTGGAACAACTCTGACTGTCACAGGTAATATATCATATCTAATTCTAATAATACATTAGAATCATTCAGAGCTGCAGGTGAAGGTGTCTTCCTCCACAGAGGAAAAGAAGAGAACAGAACACTGACTTAGCACCACCTGTCTTCTGACTGACAACCCCAACCCCACCTACATCTGGTACAAGAACGGACAACATCTCCATGACCCTACTTCCCAACACTGCTCCTGTAATACTCTAGGGGTCTGGTTACACCTCCACACTTGGTGACAGTAATTTACTACATCACTACAGTGATCCCCTCAAGAGCAGCTCATTTCAGTGCATCATTCATATGGCTTGCTAGCTAGCTAGTGTAGGAGCTCCCTAGGTGAGCCCTCCTTACCTTTACTTGACTCAGGCTTAGATATGCTGTCCATGTTCACTTCATGGATCTCCTGTCTTGCCAAAGTGTGACTGAAAAAATATATGTACATACATGGTAATACAACTTTTACCAATTGTGAGAAGACTGTCTTAGCAAAAGGACATGTATATTTACATTGCCCTTGGCTGGAACATTTATGACAGGGCAAAAATAA
Organism: Salvelinus namaycush; assembly: GCF_016432855.1. Lineage (NCBI taxonomy): Eukaryota > Metazoa > Chordata > Actinopteri > Salmoniformes > Salmonidae > Salvelinus > Salvelinus namaycush. Next base: position 4,059,668 of record NC_052345.1, read on the forward strand.
AGATATATTTCACACGAACGTAGGATGGAACCTGTTAGGATAGGTTTTTCTCACCTTCTCACCAGCAGGTGTCCAGCTCAAGGCGTAGAGCAGCCCAGCTCGATATCGGCCCCGGCAGCGCCATCTCCTCTGCATTGATCTTGGCACCTGAAGAAAACAGAGACAATAGAGGGAGGATTCAAGATTGTTTTTCTGGGAACTCACTTTTAAAGGAGTACTAATCTATTTCCACTATTGGCTATTGACCACAGAATTTTTATTTGAAACAGACTTTCCAAACGTGGTTCTGTTGAAGACCCACTTCCTTTCTGCTGCTTACCTCATGTCAAAAATAAAAGTCTCACGTTTATTTTTTTTTCAAAATGCCACCTTCATAATAACCAACCTTCCTGCCCACTGGCACAGTACGTTTAAATGCAATTGAATTTAACTTCTGGCTTCACGCAGACTGTTTTTGTGCAACTTATTTCAATTGATACACCATCAAGAACGACACCCAACGCTGACTCTCAGCCGTTCATGCCTTCACTCAACCCGAGTTTACCCTGGTCCTAGCTGGGCAGTTATACTACTCCCAGACTGCATTGCTATGCCCAGCATACAATCCACAGGCTAACATAGGCAATTAGCTAGCCCAGCCGAAGTCTATACATGCCATTCCACATTTATTTTGGGTCATAATCATGTTACAATGAGGATAATATGATCATACCATTGTCCACCAATCATCGCCATTTCACTCAAAATAATTTGAATTCAGATGCTTATCTGGCTGGCATATATATAGTTATTGCTGATGACACTAGCTAGCCAAGTTAGCTAGCTAACCAAACCAATTATGATGGTTAGTTAAGAATGCTAGCCATGACCCTCACGGAGACGTCCTTGCAAGACTGACCGCATAGCGCACCTGGACGCCCCCGCCAGTGGGAACCCTTGAGTGTACGTTGAACTAGATGCGGAAGTTGGACGAGCGAGACGTTCCCCTTGATGCAGAAGTTGAACGAGCAAGACGTCTGCATCTACCTCAGAGCTATAGCTGCCTCTCCGGTATGCTAGCCTATAATGACCACAATATAGTTGGTCTATCCATTCCCAGTACGCTGGCCTATAATAACCACGATATAGTTAGCCTAACCACTCCTGGTAAACTCTCCTATAATAACCATGATACAGGCCCTATACACCAGTACAGGTCTAATGATGATAATAACCTATAACAACTATGATACAGGCCCTATAGACCAGTACAGGTCTAATGATGATACTAGCCTACAATAACCAAGATACAGACCCTATAACCAGTACAGGTCTAATGATGATACAGGCCCTATAGACCAGTACAGGTCTAATGATGATACTAGCCTACAATAACCAAGATACAGACCCTATAACCAGTACAGGTCTAATGATGATACTAGCCTATAATAACCAAGATACAGACCCTATAACCAGTACAGGTCTAATGATGATACTAGCCTATAATAACCAAGATACAGGCCCTATAGACCAGTACAGGTCTAATGATGATACTAGCCTATAATAACCAAGATACAGGCCCTATAGACCAGTACAGGTCTAATGATGATACTAGCCTATAATAACCATGATACAGGCCCTATAGACCAGTACAGGTCTAATGATGATACTAGCCTATAATAACCAAGATACAGGCCCTATAGACCAGTACAGGTCTAATGATGACACTAGCCTATAATAACCAAGATACAGGCCCTATAGACCAGTACAGGTCTAATGATGACACTAGCCTATAATAACCATGATACAGGCCCTATAGACCAGTACAGGTCTAATGATGACACTAGCCTATAATAACCAAGATACAGGCCCTATAGACCAGTACAGGTCTAATGATGACACTAGCCTATAATAACCATGATACAGGCCCTATAGACCAGTACAGGTCTAATGATGATACTAGCCTATAATAACCAAGATACAGGCCATATAGACCAGTACAGGTCTAATGATGATACTAGCCTATAATAACCAAGATACAGGCCCTATAGACCAGTACAGGTCTAATGATGACACTAGCCTATAATAACTACAATACAGGCCCTATAGACCAGTACAGGTCTAATGATGATACTAGCCTATAATAACCATGATACAGGCCCTATAGACCAGTACAGGTCTAATGATGATACTAGCCTATAATAACCAAGATACAGGCCCTATAGACCAGTACAGGTCTAATGATGATACTAGCCTATAATAACCAAGATACAGGCCCTATAGACCAGTACAGGTATAATGATGATACTAGCCTATAATAACCACTATACGGGCCATATAGACCAGTACAGGTCTAATGATGATACTAGCCTATAATAACCAAGATACAGGCCCTATAGACCAGTACAGGCCTAATGATGATATTAGCCTATAATAACCACGATACAGGCCCTAGTGACAGGTACAAATATCAAAAAGCTGTATAAAAGCCATCTCACAGGTCAACTTCAGCAGGTCCTCTAACAAATTGGTCAGGGCCTCATCCCTCCCTTGCGCAGCTTTCACAGCCTCAGGACCGGCACTTGGCAGTTGCAGGAATCATCTTTGAAGCCCACATCCTCCTCTTCCTCTGCCAAAGGAAGTGAATCTAAAATGTCCTCCTTCTCTTCTTGCATTGCAACCTTCAAAATATCCAAACCGGTTGCCAGTGGGATGACAGGGATGGAAGCCCTCAACGTCACCAGCCTCTCCATCGTCAGCAGTCTTCTAACCGCATCTAAAACCTGTCTCCTCTATGCTCTGTGTGTGAGTCCATGTGCCGGTCCAGCCTGCTGCGTGGAGCATCCCGTCACTGGACACAGCTCCTGACTGATATGGACATGGCACACCCTCTCTTCCGTGTTCCTCACATTGTGTGCCAGCCATGTATCCATGTATCCATTGTGGTTGGAGTGCTCAAGGGAGGCCGGGTCCTCTGGCGGGTGGCCCCATGTGGGAAAAATTAACCATACGCTACAGGTTAGCTATACTCACACCCCTGAGAACGTGTGCCAAATTCCATTACTCTGAGTCAAACCGATCAGGAGATATAAATATATGCTTGTTGTAGCGCCACCGTGTGGTCGATCTGAATGTGCTTAGATATGTTGAGTATTGACAGTGTTCGGAACGTGTATCAATATCCATGTTGTCACGTTCTGACCTTAGTTCCTTGTTTATGTCTTTATTTTAGTTTGGTCAGGGCGTGAGTTTGGGTGGGCATTCTATGTCTGGTGTTCTATGTTGTCCTTGTTTTGTATATCTGTGTGTTTGGCCTGGTATGGTTCTCAATCAGAGGCAGCTGTCTATCGTTGTCTCTGATTGAGAATCATACTTAGGTAGCCTGTTCCCACCTGTGTTTGTGGGTGGTTGTTTTCTGTTTAGTGTATGTCACCTTGCAGAACTGTTCGTTTATCGTTTTTGTTGTTTTGTTATAGTATTCGTATTCATTAAAAGTAATTATGAGTACTTACCACGCTGCACCTTGGTCTTCTCCTCCTCCTCTATACGACGATCGTTACACATGTCTGATATATATGCATTTATCTGCCACACCACGCCCAAATTAATGCTCATTGGTCAGTAGCGGCCATTTTGTTATATCCACAATAATCGCATTATTGTGTGCATGTAACTGTACTCAGTCTCTCCTTTACTTTTAGCCTAGAGAGACTGGCATGCATAGTATTGATATTAGCCCTCTGATTACAGTAAAGAGCAAGACAATAAGAGCTTAAATGTCCTGTTTGGAATTCATGCTGAAATAACTGCTTTACTGCATCACATCTGAAAGTGATTGGGGAGTCCCATAGGGCAGCACACAATTGGCCCAGCTTCTTCCAGGTTTGGCCAGGGTAGGCCGTCATTGTAATTAAGAATTGCCTAGTTAAATAAAGGTTAAATTAAAAAAAATAAAACAAAAACAAGGTCCAGAAAGGTACATTAGCAAGCTAATCATATTGTGGATTTTGATCACATTCTCTAGCTCTCTCTCTCTCCACAGCCAGGGGCTTATTTATTACAGAAACCATTTATAACAAAATGGCAGCAAACAAAGCAAAATGAGAGTTACTTTTGGACAAATTCAGGTAGGTTCCTGCCTGTTTCGTTTGCTTCCGATTAAGAAACGTTTGGCAAAAAAATCTGCATAATGAATATGCCACAGTTCTTTTGGTGTCTTTATTTAACATTCAGCAAGCTGTAGTAGTAAATAAAACTCAAAATAAGTGTAGCTTTTCATTGGACTCCAAGAGCTAAAGAGTAATTATTAGGAATAATGAACAACATAAAATGACAGAGACTGCAAAGAAACCCTTAAATTATTGTGAAAATAACTTTTTTCATGAGCTGTGGTCCTGGCATAATTGTCCAACACCATCAGGGGCGGATTAATGCAGGGCGTAACAGGGCTGAAGCCCCTGGGCCCAGGTCTGTGGCTGGACAAAGAGGAAATTAAAAAAAATATCAAAATGATTCATACATATTATCAAGGCACAAGGCGAGACCCAAATGCAGACACAGGAGGCAGATGGTTGGAGTCTTACAATGCTTATTAATCCAAAGGGGTAGGCAAGAGAATGGTCGTGGACAGGAAAAAGGTCAAAACCAGATCAGGAGTCCAGGAGGTACAGAGTGGCAGACAGGCTCGTGGTCAAGGCAGGCAGATTGTTCAGGCAGGCGGGTACAAAGTCCAGAAACAGGTAAGGGTCAAACCCGGGAGGACTAGAAAAAGGAGAATGCAAAAAGCAGGAGAAAGGGAAAACCGCTGGTTGACTTGGAAACATACAAGACGAACTGATACAGAGAGACAGGAAACACAGGGATAAATACACTGGGGGAAATAAGCGACACCTGGAGGGGGTGGAGACAATACCAGGAACAGGTGAAACAGATTAGGGCGTGACACATAATATGTAGTGCATTCAGAGAGTATTCAGACCCCTTGACTTAAAAAAAAATATTTTGTTATGTTACAGCCTGTCCCTCATCAATCTACACACAATACCCCATAATGACAAAGCAAAATTATGTTTTTAGTATTCAGACCCTTTACAGTACTTTGTTGAAGCACCGTTTGCAGCGATTAAAGCCTCGAGTCTTCTTGGGTATGACACTACAAGCTTGGCACATCTGTATTTGGGGAGTTTTTCCCATTATTCTCTGCAGATCCTCTCAAGCTCTGTCAGGTTGGATGGGAGCGTCGATGCACAGCTATTTTCAGATCTCTCCAGAGATGTTTGATTGGGTTTAAGTCCAGGCTTTGGCTGGGCCAATCAAGAACATTCAGAGACTTGTCCTGAAGCCACTCCTCCATTGTCTTGGCTGTGTGCTTAGGGTCGTTGTCCTGTTGGAAGGTGAACCTTCGCCACAGTCTGAGGTCCTGAGCCCTCTGGAACAAGTTTTCATCAAGGATCTCTCTGTACTTTGCTCCGTTCACAGAGTCTTGGCTTAACGGCAAAATTAAGAACATACAGCTGGCGGGTTATACACTCTATCGACAGGATAGAACTGCAGCCTCTGGTAAGACACTATGCATACATGTAAACAACAGCTGGTGCACGATATCTAAGGAAGGATTTGCTCGCTTGAGGTAGAGTATCTCATCATAGGCTGTAGACCACACTATCTACAAAGAGAGTTTTCATCTGTATTTTTCATACCTGTCTACATACCACCACAGACCGATGCTGGCACTAAAACCGCACTCAATGACTTGTATATCGCCATAAGCAAACAGGAAAACGTTATCCAGAGGCGGCGCTCCAATTGGCCAGGGACTTTAATGCAAGGAAACTTCAGTTTGACCTAATTTCTATCAGCATGTTAAATGTGCAATCAGAGGGGAAAAAATTATATCCCACCTTTACTCCACACACAGAGACACGTTCAAAGCTCTCCCTCGCCCCCCATTTGGCAAATCTGACCATAATTCTATCCTCCTGATTCCAGTTTACAAGCAAAAATTAAAGCAGGAAGCACCAATTGACTTGGTCCATACAAAGTGGTCAGATGAAGCAGATGCTAAACTACAGGACTGTTTTCTAGCACAGACGGGAATATGTTCCAGGATTCTTCCAATGGCATTGAGGAGTACACCACATCAATAAAAAAACATGTTTTCCTATCTCAATGAAAATATGACTACACTAAGTGCCTATGTGCCAAATAAAGTGTTGACCGTAACAGGGGACTACAGAAAACAACAAAACCACCAGATTACATGGGTAAAATAGTCCTTTAAATCAGCCATAAAACCACTTGTGACAGGGGGAATGGAAGGTTGTTTTGTGCAACAGGGAGTGGCAATTGAATGCAATCTTCACACATTTTTTTTTATTGTTAAAACATTTCTAGCATGTCTATGTATGGGGAGAGGGTTGACTTGCTCAGTTTTGCACCACAGACAGCAGTAAATTGACAAAAAGAGTAGAACCAGCTCACCTGCTTTTACTCTGATTTGACTATTAGATGTTCAATTTCTTTAAAAAAAATGTAAGGAATAGTTTCACCATATTAAAACAAGGGTTGACCTTAAACTGAGGGACAGATGTATATGAATTACTAATCACATTGATAATAATCTTCAGAAAGGACTTTGTCAAAGCAGCAAAATAACTAGTGCTCCTACAATGAGTGTGTTTACATGTGTTAAGTTCTGAACAAACAGAGTAAAAACTCAAACCAAGATTATTCACCCACTGGGTCATACAGCTGGAAAGCCAAAGACATGATTACACAAGCAAATATATTTATACCCTCCTACTAGGTGGAGTCAACGCCTTGCACATCTAGACAGCCAATACAAGTCTGTTGCTAGGCAGGAACTATATTGGTTCCTCTCATTGGTGTTGTCATGGCCTTGCCCGATGCTAGAACCCTTGTGGGCGTGGAAGTATATGTGTCAAATAGGACTGTTTCTTCTCACTTTCTCTGACCTGACATCGGGCTGAATTCCTCACTGCTCCCTAATCCACAGCTGTCCTTATTAGTGACTGAAACCAAACTGTTGCCCTTTGCTTCCCTCCTTAGGAGTCATGATATTTAACAATAACATGTTTTGACAGTGTAAACTTTCTGCACCCCCCCTTGTCTCACTCAGTAACTTTCCATACACTTAGTTCCTATCCACCCTCCATTGACCCCAACATATATATTCCTTAAACATGCAAAGTAATCAATAAGTTCTTTTATGGTAACATAAATAGGTATATTTCAAGCTAGAATCCAACACATGCACACTCATAATTTGACATTAGACTATGGCAGTAGGCCAAGTATGGCTTTAGTCATGTAAACACCTTACTCTGCTTATCTTAATTGGATTAAGGTGACAATCGACATAACGCTGTGAAAAAAACACCTGGTTTTCTGAGCAATTTTTCAATTTATTAGAATACATAAAGGCCTTCAGATTCATAGAGGCATATTTAATCTGCATATGTTCTAGCACGAGCAGCGCAAGCTTCCTCCTTTTGCTCGAGTGCAGTGAGTTCAGGAAAACTGAAAGTAAGCATCTTAGAAATAGTTTTCACATACAAACTTTGCATGTCCGAATTCGGAATCATATATGCTTCTCAAAAATGACATGTGACTGTGGTAGTACGCTTATTTTAATTGGCCATTTTCAGAATTTATCAAAGACCCATCAGGTAGCCTGATTTCAGATGTCCATGCTATTCAATATCTTTGTTTCACAGGGGACAGCCCTAACCTTTGCTCTCTCAGTGGGAGGGGCTTATCATCTGCGGAGCCTCGACAACATCATGATGCTGACAAGACAGAGAAGAGTCTCTCCAGATCAAGAAACACCATCAGAGATGTATAGGGAAGAAACCTCACCACTGCTGTTCTGACTGTGGGAAGAGTTCTGCTAAACAGAGGGAATTGATATTTCACCAGCGGATTCACAATAGAGAGAAACCGTACCACTGCTCTCAGTGTGGGAAGAGTTTCGCTGCATCTAAAACCTTAACATCTCAGCGAATTCATACAGGGGAGAGGACTTACACCTGCTTTTATGTGGGAAGACCTTCAGTCAATCAGGAGCCCTGACTAGACACCAACGCATACACACACGAGAGAAGCCTATTAGCTGTGATCAGTGTGGGAAGAGCTTTGCTCGAGATTCCTCCCTGATTGCACACCAACTCATACACATAGGAGAGAAGCCTTATAGCTGTGATCAGTGTGGGAAGAGCTTCAGTTATTCAGGACACCTGAGCACACACAAACGCATACACACAGGAGAGAAGCCTTATAGCTGTGATCAGTGTGGGAAGAGCTTCAATCAATCAGGACACCTGACTAAACACCAACGCATACACACAGGAGAGAAGCCTTATAGCTGTGATCAGTGTGGGAAGAGTTTTGCTCGAGATTCCTCCCTGACTACACACCAACTCATACACACAGGAGAGAAGCCTTATAGCTTCTCAGTGTGGGAAGAGTTTCGCGAGAGATTTTACTCTGACTACACACCAGCTCACACACACTGGAGAGAAACCTTACTCCTGTCTATGTGGAAAGAGGTTTGCTCATTCAGGGTCTCTGAAAAAACACCAGAAAGCACAAACGTGTCATCTTTTATCTCCCTCCTCTCTGGCACCGGTTCCAGATCCCTAAATAAAGTTTTAATTGAAAACATCTTGTAAAGAGTCATCCATCTACCATTCTCTATCAGTTTACTAAGTCTGATTACCATGGTAACCTGTGTAGCATAATATGCAGCTCTGGATCCATATGTATCCAGTGTCTTGGAGTGGGAGTGCTGTGTGTGTGTGGTGGGGTGGGGGTGTTCAGAGCTGTATCTTATTTCATTAACTCCTGTTATCCATTAAATAATGTAGAATAATGTTTCAACAATACAAGGTGTGTATTCATGTATTCAATAGATCAATAAATTAAATCCATTATCTGCTCAACAATGTCTGCTTATCACATTAATTATGTTTTATACCTATAGTAATAATAATCTTTTTTTATAAGGATCATAGGCCTCTTGTAGAATTAGTTTGGTCGTAAAAGATGTTCACATATTTATTTTAAAACCCTTCACCAGGTTTTAGTGTAGCTGATGGGACATGGAAGTACAGAAGACATAGGACTATTAGTGTGGTCAAATGATGTTGTATTTATTTTAAAGGATTTTAATAGGGATATCTTCACACTTTTCTTATTGTATATTAAGTGTGCTCCAGAAAAAAGTTAACAGATTTTATTGTGAAGTGAATGATGTGTTGGTTGTTAGGAAGAGGCATCATGGGGGCAGGAAGCCAGCTCTGCCCATCAGTACTTATAGGTCATGTCAAACACAGACCTCACACTCTTCTGTTTTCTCACGGCCAGTAAGGTCTCCTACCAAACTTCTCTCTCTTCACTCTGGAAATACACTTGATAATATCTTATACCTCACCATTCTACTTTTTATTGGTGATTTGTTATGTGGAAAGAATGCTTGCATGTAAATGTCATTGTAAAACATACATCTGGAATGTGGTTTCATGTTTTCTTCATTTGTTTTACATTGCTGATTGCATATTCATAATTTTTTAAATATGTCTTTTTTTAATGTTTAGTTGTATTATGTAGAACAGACAAGGATATGTTGTTGCCCTTTGTCCCAACGTTCAATGTTATAGTCATGGTCTTGAGAATAAAACAGGTTTAAAATAATAGACAGAGAAACACGTGTCTTACAGTGCTACACATCGTTTAAAATTCCGTCGAAGAGAATGTGTGCCGTTTTACAGTCTCCTAACCAATTGTGTGTGTTTTTTTCGCCGTTATTTGTAACTTATTTTGTATATAATATTTCTGCCACCATCTCTTATGACCGAAAAGAGCTTCTAGAAATCAGGACAGCGATTACTCACCTCGTTTGAAAAATGGCAGTGGCCTCTGCTAAGACAAGGGGTGGCGGTCTATGTATATTTGTAAACAACAGCTGGTGCACGATATCTAAGGAAGTATCAAAGCTTTGCTCATAATAAACTGTAGACCGTTCTATTCTTCGTAGCTGTCTATTTACCACCACAAACCAATGCTGGCACTAAAACCGCACTCATTGAGTTGTATACGTCCATAGTTAAACAGGAAACCGCTCATCCAGAGGCAGCGCTCCTAGTGGCCGGGGACTTTAATGCAGGGACACTTAAATCCGTTTTACCTCATTTCTACCAGCATGTTAAATGTGCAACCAGAGGAAAATAACTCTAGACCACCTTTACTCCACACACAGAGACGCATACAAAACTCTCCCTTGCCCTCCACTTGGCAAATCTGACCATAATTATATCCTGCTGATTCCTGCTTACAAGCAAAAATTAAAGCAGGAAGCACCAGTGACTCGGTCAATAAAAAAGTAGTCAGATGAAACAGATGCTAAGCTACAGGACTATTTTGCTAGCACAGACTGAAATATGATCTGGGTTTCTTCCAATGGCATTGAGGAATACACCACATCAGTCACTGGCTTCATCAATAAGTGCATCGATGACGTCGTCCCAACAGTGACTGTATGTAAATACCGCAACCAGAAGCCATGGATTACAGGCAACATCTGCACCGAGCAAAAGGGTAGAGCTGCCGCTTTCAAGGAGCGAGACTCAGAAGCTTATAAGAAATCCCGCTATGCCCTCCGATGAACCATCAAACAGGCAAAGCGTCAATACAGGACTAAGATCGAATCGTACTACACCGGCTCCGACGCTCGTCAGATGTGGCAGGGCTTGCAAACTATTACAGACAACAAAGAGAAACCCAGCTGCGAACTGCCCAGTGACGCAAGCCTACCAGACGAGCAACATGCTTTTAATGCTCGCTTTGAGGCAAGCAACACTGAAGCATGCACTCTCACCAGTTGTTCCGGATGACTGTGTGATCACGCTCTCCGTAGCCGATGGGAGCAAGTCCTTTAAACAGGTCAACATTCACAAAGCTGCTGGGCCAGACGGACTAGCAAGACGTGTACTCAAAGCTTGCGCGGACAAACTGGCAAGTGTCTTCAGTGACATTTTCAATCTCTCCCTGACCGAGTCTGTAATACCTACATGTCTCAAACAGACAATCATAGTCCCTGTGCCCAAGAAAGATAACCTGCCTAAATCATTACCGCCCTGTAGTATTCACGTCGGTAGCCATGAAGTGCTTTGAAAGGCTAGTCATGGCTCACATCAACACCATCATGCCGGAAACCCTAGACCCACTCCAATTCGCATACCGCCCCAACAGATCCCCAAATGATGCAATCCTAATCGGATTCCACACCGCCCTTTCCCACCTGGACAAAATGAACACCTATGTGAGAATGCTGTTCATTGACTATAGCTCAGCGTTCAACATCATAGTGCCCACAAAGCTCATCACTAAGCTAAGGACCCTGGGACTGGGCACCTCTCTCTGCAACTGGATCCTGGACATCCTGACGGGCCGCCCCCATGTGGTAATGGTAGGCAACAACACATCTGCCACGCTTATCCTCAACACTGGGGCCCCTCAGGGGCGCGTGCTTAGTCCCCTCCTGTACTCTCCGTTCACCCACAACTGCGTGGCCAAGCACGACTCCAACATCATCATTAAGTTTGCTGACGATACAACAGTGGTAGGCCTGATCACCGACAATGATGAGACGGCCTATAGGGAGGAGGTCAGAGACCTCTCCCTCAGGAGGTCAACAACCTCTCCCTCAATGTGAGAAAGACGAAGGAGCTGATCGGGGACTATAGGAAAAGAAGGGCCGAACAGGCCCTATTGACATCGACAGTGCTGAAGTGGAGGGGTTTGAGAATTTCAAGTTCCTTGGTGTCCACATCACCAACAAACTATCATGGTAAAAACACACCAAGACAGTTGTGAAGAGGGCACGACAAAACCTTTTCCCCCTCACGACACTGAAAAGATTTGTCAATGTTCCCCAGATCCTCAAAAAGTTCTATAGCTGCACCATCAAGAGCATCCTGACCAGTTTCATCACCGCCTGGTATGGCAACTGCTCAGCATCTTATGGTAAGGCGCTACAGAGAGTAGTGTGTACGGCCCAGTACATCACTGGGGCCAAGCGTCCTGACATCCAGGACCTATATACTAGGCGGTGTTAGAGGAAGGCTCAAAATATTGTCAAAGATTCCAGTCACCCAAGTCATAGACTGTTCTCTCTGCTACCACATGGCAAGCGTTACCGGAGCGCCAAGTCTAGGACCAAAAGGCTCCTTAATAACAGCTTCCACTATAAGACTGCTGAACAATTCATCAAATGGCCACCCAGACTATTTACATTGACCCCCCCCCTCCTGTTTTTACACTGCTGCTACTTACTGTTTATTATCTATGCATAGTCACTTTACAAATTACCTCAACTAACCTTAACTTAAGTCTATTTAGTAAATATTTTCTTAACTCTTTCTTGAACTGCATTGCTGGTGTCGTGTCTTTGGCTATGCCAGATTAATTGCTATGACATGCTATTCTATAAAATATTTCTCCGTAATTAATACTACCTGATTGAACTAATCATGTAAATGTAATTAACTAGAGAGGGACACCACGAAACAATATTTATAGAGCTGTTATCTTCCGAATAAACTCTTAAAGATTTAGTAATATTTTACATCCATAGCAGTCACATTAATCGTCATTTTATTCAGTCTCATCTGAAAGTTGTAAATCCTTGGTTATCTGCAAGAATCCTGGCTAACAAGTTGAATCAGCAATACAAAATTGGGTTTAATTATTTATTTACTAAATACCTAACTAATCACACAGAATCACACATACAGAATTAAATCATAACTTGATTACAAATTGCCGTCATAAAGGAAAACGTCCCTAGCGGGCGGAATAGATATGACAGCTTGTTACACAAAGGGAAGGGGCTGAGTTTTAGTGAAAGAGCGGGAGACTGGAACAGGGGCGAAGCTGTGCTATCGTAAATACAGTATCTTATGCATTCTAAATTACCGCCCATTTGGAAAAGGAAAATGCAATAAATATTTACTCTGAGCTGCGCTTCAGTAGGTTGGTGGTAGATGGAAGACCGTATCGCCAACCCGAGTCCTCTGTCCTTTGAAGAATGTCTCTGGTGTTCACTGGATATGTGGTAGTAACGTTGTGTAGTAGACGGGATACTCTGACTGTCCTTCCTAACCTGCGTTTGTAGCAGCTGTTGCTAACTCAACGGCTAGGAGGTATCACTTCTGTAGTGAATACGAGTTCAAAGTTCATACCATTCACAACCAAAGTCCATGCTGATGTTGGCTTAGTTCTGTAGTTATTATCTGAACCATTCTGACATCGGATCGTCATCCTAATGTACCCGGAACAGGAAGTTATATTTTTGTCAATGGCTTATATAGTGGAGAGAGAGGGGTGTGTCTGAAAAGTTTATAACCCATGTCTCTTCACAGGGGCGGGCCCCTGGTTGAGCAGAAGCCCAAACTTATGAAAACCCAAATCTCTCATTTGGAAGCTAAAATTACATTTAATCTCTTCACAAATAATTTCATATTCAAACATTTGAATTAAACAACAATTCCATGTGAATCCGATACCTCTGAGGTTTAGACTTTCCACAGTAGAGTTTATGTCATTCTATCATTGATGAGACTGTGTCAGAGGGTAACCGAACTGACATAATATACCTTAAGTACCACCGCATATGTTCAGTTGGTCGGATTACCAGAATATAGTTCATTTCCCCCCAACTTCTGATGTTCCCAGAATCTCTATGTTAACCAAGGGGTTTTCTTATGTCACATCAGTTATAGTAGGGAGAGGGAAAAAGGGGGAAAGAGGTATTTATGACTGTCATAAACCTACCCCCAGGCCAACGTCATGACACTGGTTAAGGGCTTGTAAGTAAGCATTTTATTTGAGTTAGGCAGGTTAGGATAATTAACGTGGCAGGTTAGGATAACTAATCTAGCAGGTTAGGAAAAGGGTTAGGGTTAGGCTTAGTTAAAATGCTACAAGGAAGCTGCAAGCAGTCACTTTAAGCATTTTCACTTTTGGATGAAAAGCGTGCCCAGAGTAAACTGCCTGCAACTCAGTCCCAGTTGCTAATATATGCATATTATTAGTAGAGTTGGATAGAAAACACTCTGAAGTTTCTAAAACTGTTTGAATGATGTCTGTGAGTATAACAGAACTCATATGGCAGGCAAAAACCTGAGAAAAATCCAACCAGGAAGTGGGAAATCTGAGGTTTGTAGTTTTTCAAAGCTTGGCCTATCGAAAACACAGTGTCTATGGGGCAAATTGCACTTCCTAAGGCTTCCACTAGATGTCAACCGTCTTTAGAAACTTGTTTGAGGCTTCTACTGTAAAGGATGGGCTCATAAGGGCTCTTTGAGTCTGGTCTGGCAGAGTGCCACAAGCTCGTGACGCTCGTTCATGTGAGAGGTAGTTCTCGTTCCATTGCTTTTCTACAGACAATGAAATTCTCCGGTTGGAACATTATTGATGATTTATGTTAAAAACATCCTAAAGATTGATTCTATACATCGTTTGACATGTTTCTACGGACTGTAACGGAACTTTTGGACTTTGTCTGGACCTAGTGCTCGCGCCTCATGAAGATGGATTACTGGGCTGAACGCGCTAACAACAAGGAGGAATTTGGACATAAATTATTAACTTTATCAAACAAATCAAACATTTATTGTGGAACTGGGATTCCTGGGAGTGCATTCTGATGAAGATCATCAAAGGTAAGTGAATATTTATAATGCTATTTCTGACTAATGTTGACTCCAACATGGCGGATATTTCTTTTAGCTGGTGTGCTTTTTTCGTAAAGTTTTTTTGAAATCTGACACAGCGGTTGCATTAAGGAGAAGTCTATCTTTAAATCTGTGAATAACACTTGTATCTTTTATCAATTTTTATTATGAGTATTTCTGGAAATTGATGTGGCTCTCTGCAAAATCACCGGATGTTTTGGAAGCAAAACATTACTGAACGTAACGCGCCAATGTAAACTGAGATTTTTGGATATAAATATGCACTTTATCGAACAAAACATACATGTATTGTGTAACATGATGTCCTATGAGTGATAAATGACATCAATAGATGTTTCATTGCTCTTTTAAAAGTGTTAGTGTGTTCCTTTTTTAAATTACTCCAACTTCGATGATTGAAGAAATTCTGAAGAACATACCTGGAGGAGAGAGGATCGTGAATGAGTATGCTCGGACAAAAAAGCCTAACAAATAGCAGAAGACGCGATATGGTCAAGATATTGGTTGCACAAATGACAAGTGAACATGGGTATATGTCATATACTTATTACATACCTTACCACCTAACACAATTTTTTAGCAGAAGTTGAGATTTACACATCAATACTTTTGTTTGGATCTCCAACAGTAAAGTGTGTGTGTCTAGGACAAGTCCTTCAAGGCGTGTTAAAGAGGACTACGCAAAGGGCATCATTACCTTGTTCCCATACCTGGCCGATCCTAGGAGCAGGTTTGGTTATGGAAGTACATTAAAAACGAAGTCTAACCTTAACTCTCTGGGACTCTTACACCTTACATTGTTTTCCAGAATGTCAATATTTAAATTGTTTTACTGTTGGGTGATGTTTTTATACTTTGCTTTAGCAGCACTATTACAATGCAGAAGATGGGAGTGGATATCTAGCATGGAGACTGAAATTTGTTCAAAGGGAAGCATCAGAGGGACGACAGAAGACCATGCGTCAGTCGCTGATGTGTAAGTGATTTTGATTGTAGTTAGTCTCATTCATGACACATGACCAGAGAATAATTGTATGTGAACATCTGTATAAGCAAGTGTTTCTTAGTCTCTTACTCTTTTAGTATTTCTTAGTATTAATTCTGTTTCTGAGTCAAATAAATCCTACTTTTCATCTGGTGACATAACTGCATGCATGAGTTTCTGAGCCTTGTTTTTTATCTCTTATGACATAATATTGTATACTTGTATAGAGCAGACAAACCCAGTAATCTGTAAAAGTTTCACCATGTTACAGGTGGTCCAACAGCTGATAGAGACCCCTTCAGAGAGGAAAACTGTTCAACAACAGAAAGCCTGTGTTGTGAGGCCATTGCACTGATGAAGCATACAGCCGATGAAGCAATTGTAAAGGAGAAGATGTAGCAGATGTTCGCCTATCGCCAAAAGATGGTTCATGACCCAGTGAAGTCCTCTGAAATATTTACAGCGATTCCAAGACGTAGCAGGAATGGTATGTGGATCTTTGACTGCCTTGCCTTGAAACTGTCAGGACAATTGTTTTCTGTTCTACAACAGTCTGATTAGGACTGTGATATATTACATGACGATAGTGCTACACCATAATGTTTACTGTTCTGTCTTGACCGATTCCATCTTGTCTGCAGATTGAGCAAGGTTTTAGTTTGATGTTTGGTGACGCAACCTCTGCAAAGTTCCAGGAGAAGTGGTTTACTCTCTACAAGCAGGAAGTCATTGACCAAAGCCGTGGCCTCACAGACAGGCGACCTGCAAGACCTGGTTCAAAATGCTGAATCCACAACAGAAGTGGAAAATGGTATGCTGGAATAAAAGTATTATACTAATGGAAGAGAGCATTGTTTTTGAAAGCAAAATGGAACGATGTAACTTTCAGTGAAAATGTGTGCTTTCAGGATGGGACAGTGACATGTCCTCCATTCTGGTCCTTGTCCACCTTCTGCCACCATCACCTCATGGCCGCAAGAGACCAGGAAAAATCTCAGCCAGACACGCCAGTGACCACATTGTGAAGTTTATCAAGGTGAGGTTACAGTTGCCTGTTCTGTCCCTAATCCATACAGTCCTAGCTAGCCTAAGGGACCTAAGGGACCCCTAAGGGACCTTACACCTTACAAGACTGCCCAAATTATACAAGCCCCCCCCCCCCCCCCCCCATAAATGCATGTTTTTGTCTTTGAATGATCTTTTACCAGATCTAATGTGTTATATTCTCCTACATTAATTTCACATTCCCACAAACTTCAAAGTGTTTCCTTTCAAAAAGTATCAAGAATATGCATATCCTTGCTTCAGGTCCTGAGCTACAGGCAGTTAGATTTGGTATGTCATTTTAGGTGAAAATTGAAATAAAATAGGTTTTAAAGACCTCTTGAAGTGTAGCCTACACGTTTTGTGCTCTTGTAGCAAGCAGTAACATTGCTGACCTATACTTATCTATAACTGGGCTAATAACTCGCTAACTAGTAAAGAATATCAACAAATGTGCACACGTGCGGCTCTGTGCTCTGATCTGCTACTCCTGACAATATACTTCGAAGTGATATACTTCGATTTGTTCAGTGACCACTATGAGCCCGGTGACGTCACGGCCGGCTGAAAGGACCTGGGGAAAGGTGGCGCGAGTAGGCGGGTGTGTTGCAGAAGGAAGTGAACGATAACGAGTAGAGAGGAGCCGAATTCAGAAGGTAACATAAATTGGAGTAAGAGGACGTACTATATCTGGAAGAGGATTGTTCCATACCCCAGAATGACTGCCATTTCCGCCTTCGGGTTTAACGTAAATTCAATCGATGGAGGTAGCTACCACTAAAGTTACCAGCCAGAGTGATGTTAGCTAGTTACCAGCCAGAGTGATGTTAGCTAGTTACCAGCCAGAGTGATGTTAGCTAGTTACCAGCCAGAGTGATGTTAGCTAGTTACCAGCCAGAGTGATGTTAGCTAGTTACCAGCCAGAGTGATGTTAGCTAGTGTTGATAAAACAAGTTTACTGGAGAACTGAGACGAAGTAGAGACTCTGGACAGGGTGGATTAGGTTTAATTAAAAGCAATTTATTCAGAGGTAAAAATATCTGAAATATCGTGCACGGACCCTTTCATCAAGCTCAAATGGAACTCTCTGAAAAAAGCCCAGATAACAGAGTGCATATACATTTTATACAGTACAGAAAGTAGGTTGAGTCTGGAAGTTCTGGTCCTCTGGTTGGTTCTGATGAGTTGGGCGAGGTCTCCTTCAGGCCAGTATCACTGTCCCATTGGCTCTGAGTAGAGTTCTTTGTCTTCAGAAATGTTCAGCTAAAACAGGAGATTAGGTGTGTGCGTAGATGTTCCTATTTTGACATTTCTGTGTGTCTCTGTAAAATGTTCAGACTGAAAAGGAGTTTTTGTGTGTGCGTAGATGTTCCTGTCTTATCTGTGTTTATGAAAGGTTTACGTCAGCCCTCTGTCCTTGGGTATGTGTGTGTCTCAGTTTCTCGTGATATGCAGTACCAGGCACCACTTTTCTTATCAGTCTTTATGAAAAAGGCCTGTGTCAGCCATCTGTCTCTGGGTGTGTGTGGGTTTCCGTATCTGCTATGAGTTTGTGAGTAACCCTGTTTGGAAAGAAGTTAGTTATAACAATGTATTAGCAAATATGCTTGTGTTATAATAAATGATATTTATTACAAATCCCTCTCTTCACGTCTCCAAAGAGACGTGACATAAACTAGGTAAAAGTAAGAAAAGCAAAAGTAAACAAACAGGGAAACTTTCTCAGAGAGAAAGTTTTATTCCCCCTCTTCACGTCTCACAAGAGACGTGACATAAACTAGGTAAAAGTAAGAAAAGCAAAAGTAAACAACCAGGGAAACTTTCTCAGAGAGAAAGTTTTGATTCCCTCTCTTCACGTCTCACAAGAGACGTGACATAAACTAGGTAAAAGTAAGAAAAGCAAAAGTAAACAACCAGGGAAACTTTCTCAGAGAGAAAGTTTTGATTCCCCCTCTTCACGTCTCACAAGAGACGTGACAAAAGCTATGAATGGCGTTTAATTAGTCATCAGTCCAATAGCCTGGCTCAGCATCCTCCAGGGCAAGCATAGGAAACATCTGTCCCTTCTCTGCCTGGTTGGGATCAATAGCAGTAGTTATGATCCTAGTGGTCAGCGTTCGAATACATGGAATGCAGCAGCATCCACAAAGCACCAGTATCGCAGTGAAGACAGATATAGATACCAGTATGGAGGAAACAAGCATCTTATATTTCCCAAACGCATCCATCCAAGAGTCCCACATAGAGGTGTCAACCCCGGAGTGGTGCTTCATCTTCTCATTAAGTGTACGAAGACCCTCTAAGGCAACAGTAAGACTACCATCAGTTGCTGTGTTATTGGGAATGAAAGTACAACATTGCTCCCCGAACATGGCACAAACACCTCCGCGTTCAGCCAACAACATATCCACCGCGATTCTATTTTGGAATGCCATCAGGGATGTAGCTGCCAATTGTCCATGGACCGCCTCGAAACCTTGTTGAGTCCAATTACCTAATTTTTTTAACCAAAAAACGAGAAAATGTTAAACCCTCAGGTCCATCCCTCTATACAACCTGTACCAGGTGGGCTCGTCGCCACCCGGGAACTTCAAACCTTCACAACAGGGAGGACAAACATCACTTTTTATTCATTCGACAACCTCTACTACAGCAAACCAAGGGTCCTCCTCTGTCAGGCCCACTCTCCTGCGAAAGCTTGATTCCGTATCAGCCTCTCCAACTGGAGCATCAAGCAACGGCATCATACCAGAGGTCCTTGCCCCATCTGTAACAGACTTCTTCAAACAAGGTATGATACAGGTAGCACAGCACATGAGCATAAGAAAAACAACAACTAGAGTCAGAAATCCAGTAACCATCATTGTAGTGCCAGTATCCATCATTGTAGTGCACTTACCAAACCAACCACCCAGCCAGGGGAACAGTCCACTCTCCTCCACACCTGCAAGACCCTCCATCCCCACCGATAACCTTGCCAACCCACTCAGAGCTTTTTGAAATGCTCCCATCCGGACTAGTATTGTTAGGGACAAACGTGCAACACTGTTCTCCAATCATTTTACATACACCTCCCTGGTTGGCCAGTATCATGTCTAGTGCTAGCCTATTCTGTCTAGCAGTTCGAGAGGTGGCATCCAATTGTTCAGCCATCCCCCTAAGTGCAGTGTGGGTGTAGTTGACAAATCATTGTTGATTATATTAAAGATAATTGATCCAGGCATTTTGTTTAGTATCACCAATAGCTGGGCCAATGGTGGGCATCAAATGCCACAGACCATCATTTCTGTTTAATGCCTGGAATTCGTGGGGGGACCCCTATTGGGACCCCCAACAGGTTGGTGTGGATGTTATCTGTACCCTCGGACCAAGGAGCGTCACGGCTCTGCCATCTCCTGGGTTGGTTCCGAGCCTCTGTGTCATGTGCAGCTCTCAGAAGTTGGTCAGCTGTAACCTCAATAATAGGCAATGGTGTTATCAGACTGGCCAAAGCACATGTGCCCTGACAATCTACTTTCAAAATGGGGTCAATCGCCTGGCAGGTCCACACATCCACCATACATCAGCAACACCTCCAGTTAATAGTGGCATTGGTGATGCAGGTAGCAGTAGGGAGCCTCCCATAGTCTATACCCCTACCTGTACCAGTGTTACAGCTGTAATATCCCCCATATGCCTTAACCCCCCATGGTGTCTTCTGGGGAGGGACTTCTGGGAACACAAGACTCAGAGTTTTACACAGGGTTGAATTTGGCTTAAACTTTCCAATATACACATCCAACCTTCCCCATTACTTAGGGCAAATGGGTGAGCAGCCAGAATAGGTCTGGCATGTCCACATACGACACAGTCCTTTCTATTTATTGTTTTGCAGGCCAACCACATATTCTCCCTTTCCTCATAACCAGTTTCAGTCCCCAATTGTTCACTATCTGAGATGTCTTTTACATTTATTACCTGTCCCAGATTGGAGAGCTTAGGTGGTGGTGTGGGACTTGGTCTTGAAGTGGTGGAGGAGGCCGGCTGAATCCCTGGTCCGTTGGAACTGGTGGTGGTTCTGGCAGCACTGTGATGGTAACATCCCCATCGTATCCTAAACAGACAGCTCAGGACCACAAGCAGTCCTGTAAAACCCCATCCTTTCCCAGAGAACACATCATCAGCTAGAGACCAAGCAACACTTTCACTTCTATGAACGTACACAGTGAGGAAAGGTCGGGGTCAGGGAATTCTTCATTAAGGAGTTGACCCCTGAGCTTTATTAGCATCAGTTCTTCTCCTTAACTCTGTGATCATTCGGCAGTGTCAGTGTGTCTCACCCTCCAAGTGCGATATGCCCCCAGGTCGAGTGAATCACCTTCTCCTTTAATTCATCTGTAACGCATAAAATCCTGGACATACAGGTTTGGTTAACCACCAGTTTCTCATTTGTTTTATCTGATTATATATTTAACTTCTATACCTATTTGTTAGCTATAATTATTATTATTTTTATTTTTATTTTATTTTTATAATTAGTTTATTATCCAATAGGCCCCATCCTATCCTAGACCACAATGTACCCATCCCCCTCTTGATACCTGGCTCTAGCCAGGTAACAACCTTACCTATTCTAAATAATGACTTAGGTAAGAATAGTAAAATATTCTTATGTTCTACATTATCATGTAGGAGCGCCCCTTTCATGTCTCCATTCAGTAACTGTTATCTACCCATTCTGATATCCATGTCCTGGCGCCCCTTCCGAAACTCCCCTCTCTGCTCTCAAACCTTCAAGGTCTCAGCAGTGTAGGGAGGGCCTGTCTGTCTGCCCTTTCCCTTATCTGTCTGTAACAACTGTTTTGTTTCCAAATTTTAACTAAATGTCTCACTGTTTGGCTTCATCTAAACTCATGGATTTTTAGAAAAACATGTCTATGGTGGCAATTTCTAGAGTCCTTACATATTAATTTACCTCAAAACCAGTATACCAAATGACCACAAATGCTTTATCTACATGACCATCCCCTGAAGCTGATCAGACTTCAAGAGACAGCCATGATGCAGGTCAAAGGTTACAACACCCCCTTACATTCGTGTTCCATACCATGTCTAGACCTATTAAAGAACCCCTTATCTTTAAAAATTAAACATTTCCTTGTCTAAGTAAAACTCAGAAAATAAAACTCTGAATATTCCATATATGAGTGTGCCCCTTTAAGATACCTTGTCTCTGGGAACATGTAAATCCCCTTAACCCAAACGTTTACTACAAACAAAACATAATTACATAGTTATACCTGTCACAAGAATTTAAAACATGGCCAAGAGGATTAAGTCCTCACCACATTAAAGCTCAGGCTTGGACTTAGGTACCGAGCGGCGACCAGTTAAAAAATAGTTATTAACCTGACCCGGATTTGCCAATTCAGCACGAGCTCCCGAATGATCAAGCTCAGTTTAATTCCGATGCTACCTAGAAGGGTGTCCGAGGCGTGTACGAGGTTGCCAACAACTTACATCTTCAACTTACACTAACTTCTAGTCCCGGACACTGATACAAACTTGAACAGACACTTCAATCTTATGGATACTCCTAGTTCTAGCAACTAGCCCCATTTCTAAGATGTGTCATTACTTCTCACTTATCTTACGGATACTCCTAGTTGCAACTAGCCCCGTTTCTAAGATATATCAGAATAAATGGCAGATATCTTTACACAAGTGCCTTCACATGTAAATACTTTATACCCTGCCATTGGACCTTGTGATTTGTTGTACATCAAGAGCGGGCATATGACCTCCCTCTCTTGGTGTACCACACATCTATCTTAGCCTTCAAAGTCTGATTGGCCCTCCCACGAGGTCTTGAGATTGGGACCTGTACATTTATATTGTTCCTTTCCCCCTGCCCTGTCCTGTATTTTTTGTTCTAGGTATTCATAGAACTCTAGTTTTGGGCCATTAGCGGCTGCCATGGTAAATTTCAGGATCAGGTTTGACTATCTTAGTGCACTTAGCCCGTCACTGGCCGAGGCCAGCAATGTATTCTCGGTGCTGACACCGACTTATCTCTGGTGCCCCACACTCGTACACAAAGAATTATTTACAGCAGTTATTACTGTTAAACAGATTTTGTTAATCGAGTTGTTATATATTTTCCCAGAAGGTATCAGAATCGCCCTTCTGGAACAATATATCTACGAACTCAAGCGCTGCTAAAATAATTATCAATTCAATTATATGAATTATTTTGCAAAAGTTATCAGCGTTTTTCAGTTTTTCGAGTTGTTATATATTTTCCCAGAAGGTATCAGAATCGCCCTTCGGGAACAATATATCTACGAACTCAAGCGCTGCTAAAATGATTATCAATTCAACTGTAGGAATCACTCTGCAAAAGTTATCAGCGTTTTTCAGTTTTTCGAGTTGTTATATATTTTCCCAGAAGGTATCAGAATCGCCCTTCGGGAACAATATATCTACGAACTCAAGCGCTGCTAAAATGATTATCAATTCAATTGTAGGAATTATTTTGCAAAAGTTATCAGCGCATTTCAGTTTTTCGAGTTGTTATATATTTTCCCAGAAGGTATCAGAATCGCCCTTCGGGAACAATATATACACGAACTCAAGCGCTGCTAAAATAATTATCAATTCAACTGTAGGAATCACTTTGCAAAAGTTATCAGCGCATTTCAGTTTTTCGAGTTGTTATATATTTTCCCAGAAGGTATCAGAATCGCCCTTCGGGAACAATATATACACGAACTCAAGCGCTGCTAAAATAATTATCAATTCAACTGTAGGAATTATGGAAATACCAACATCACAATAGAGGAAAAATACAAGTCAGTTTTCAGCTCGGCGGCTGCACCACGGGCCAAAAGAAAACTCAGCTGTCCTCCCAAAAGTTATCAACTAGTGAGTCTCGTGAAAAGGCCAATCTTACACAACATTTCAAATCCACATTTAGTTTTATTACATAACAACACTAATACATTGATCGCAGGTTAAGTTCTTCACAGTGCATCTAGTTAAGTGCCAAGTCAACCATTTGCCCGACTATCTGAACTTGTATTTTTGTTTTATTTTGTTGATTCCCCCTAGGTAACTTCCAAGTGTTTTAACCAATCAAATGTTGTTAAGTCTGGGGAACCTTTTCTAGACTTGGATTCTCACGGTATTCTCACTCAACCCGACTGTCTGAATCTTTTTATCAAGTCAGTTACAATTATAACACAATACATTGGATTCTCACGGCTTCTACCCGACTATGTGGATTTATCACAACACCCATTTACTTAGATTCTCACAGCTTCTACCCGTCTATATGAATCTGAGTCTCACGGCTTCTACCCGACTATGTGACTCTCTATATCTCAGATATCTTTACATGTTTACTTTTACATTTACAATAGACATTTATCATAAATTTGACAGTAACCCATACTCAACCTCAGTACTTCTGATCTTTAATTTGGATTTTCCTAATATACAATATGCAGATTTTTGATTTAACCGGTTTCTGCTTACCTTTGTTTTGTAGGCCTTATAGATCAGTTTTCCTGAGGTGAGCTGGATTCCCGGCTGCTCCTTCGACAGGTCACCCTTCCTTTCTGATCCGTCTCTCACTTGTCTCTTTTCTCTATCAACTTTTTATGGACCGAATTCAGAGAAGAAAACCATCCTCTGCTACCAATTTGTTGATAAAACAAGTTTACTGGAGAACTGAGACGAAGTAGAGACTCTGGACAGGGTGGATTAGGTTTAATTAAAAGCAATTTATTCAGAGGTAAAAATATCTGAAATATCGTGCACGGACCCTTTCATCAAGCTCAAATGGAACTCTCTGAAAAAAGCCCAGATAACAGAGTGCATATACATTTTATACAGTACAGAAAGTAGGTTGAGTCTGGAAGTTCTGGTCCTCTGGTTGGTTCTGATGAGTTGGGCGAGGTCTCCTTCAGGCCAGTATCACTGTCCCATTGGCTCTGAGTAGAGTTCTTTGTCTTCAGAAATGTTCAGCTAAAACAGGAGATTAGGTGTGTGCGTAGATGTTCCTATTTTGACATTTCTGTGTGTCTCTGTAAAATGTTCAGACTGAAAAGGAGTTTTTGTGTGTGCGTAGATGTTCCTGTCTTATCTGTGTTTATGAAAGGTTTACGTCAGCCCTCTGTCCTTGGGTATGTGTGTGTCTCAGTTTCTCGTGATATGCAGTACCAGGCACCACTTTTCTTATCAGTCTTTATGAAAAAGGCCTGTGTCAGCCATCTGTCTCTGGGTGTGTGTGGGTTTCCGTATCTGCTATGAGTTTGTGAGTAACCCTGTTTGGAAAGAAGTTAGTTATAACAATGTATTAGCAAATATGCTTGTGTTATAATAAATGATATTTATTACACTAGTTACCAGCCAGAGTGATGTTAGCTAGTTACCAGCCTGAGTGATGTTAGCTAGTTACCAGCCAGAGTGATGTTAGCTAGTTACCAGCCAGAGTGATGTTAGCTAGTTACCAGCCAGAGTGATAGACATCACACGGTGTTATTGTTTTTGTCGCATGGCTTTATCTTGGCCAGGCCGCAGTTGTAAATGAGAACTTGTTCTCAACTGACCTACCTGGTTAAATAAAGGTGAAATAAAAATGATATTAAACAATCTGAGGGGCTGCTTACAGTGGGTTATTTGTAACTTTTCACCCTATACTATTAGGAATGGTGCCATTACTACTAAGTACTGTGGTGAGGTTAAATGTGTTAGGCAACAGGGACACAGCTCTGTTTGTTACTCAACCTCCCAAGGCTGATCTGAGAGAAACTTGTTGTCTAGTAATGATTAACAAACAATTTGGCAGAGCTTGAAGATTAAAAAAGATATATAATGATCAAATTGTACAATCCAGGTGTGCTAAGCTCTTAGACTTACCCAGAAAGACTCACAGCTGTAATCACTGGCAAAGGTTCTGCAACAAAGTAATGACTCAGGGGTGTGAATACTTATGTAGATGAGATATTTCTCTATGTCATTTAAAAATAAATGTGCAAATATTTCTAAAAACATGTTTTCACTCATTATGGGGGTATTGTGTGTAGATGGGTGAGAAAAAAATATCTAGTTAATCCATGTACAATTTAGGCTGTAAAACAACAAAATGTGGAATAAGTCAAGGGGTATGAATACTTTCTGAAGGCACTGTATTTATCTACCTACAGTACACTAGACTAACCAAGGCAAGCTAGCTTTACCATAGACCTACATACACAATTCAAAAATGTCATAAAACAATTAAGGATAAGTCTTTCACACCTCACTGAGTGACACTTCTCTATGGATTCTAATGACGCTCAAATCAGCAACTACGGCAACAAAGTGTGGACAAAAAAGCCAAGTTCTGGTGTCTCCCACCAACGCAGTGTGGGGACAGAGGGTAACACTGACCTGTAGAACCACCTGTCCTCTGAGTGACAACCCCAACCCCACCTACATCTGGTACAGGAATGGACAACGTCTAGATGAACCCACCATTCAACAATACTCTGTTATCAGTTATTTTACACACAGTTACTCCTGTGCTGTAAAAGGCCACGAGGATCTGCACTCTCCTGCAGTGTGTGAGTCTGTAACTACAGTATTTTTTTGCAAAAGATTATTAGGATTATTCATATTTTTAAAGTTTGCATCTTACCACGATTCTTACTATCACTAAAGTGTTATTGTTCAGTCCTGAATGAACTGATTTAAAGATAATTGACTGATTGATGCAACTCTGATGGGTTACTTTGGTATTTTAGGTGTTCTGGGTAAGACCTGTTTCAACGTGAGTATCTGTGCCTTGAAGGGGTCAACAGTGGAACTGCCCTGCACATATCAACATCCAAGTAATCGTGTAGTCTCAGAACCAAACTGGTATATCCAAGAGAAATATAATGAGACGCCTAAAATGCTGAGCTCGGTGCCAGAGTTTGCAGGTCGTGCTGAGTACCTTGGGACTAAAGAGAAAGACTGCACCCTGAGAATCACAGACCTGAGAGAGAGTGACTCAACTGAGTACTGGTTCACATTCAAGACTCAGACGCAACTCGATTGGGATAATTTCCTTCAAAGAGAGATGTGTGTCAGGCTGTCTGTCACAGGTACACCATTATGTGATGCCTAATCAGTTACATTCAAGTATTTTGACCTTAGTGGGAATGACAGTCTGTATAATATGAATGTTTTGCTTTATATGATTAGAATTGTTGTCAAGGAATGTAATACTGTATTTTTAATCCCAGGTCTGCAGGTGAAGGCGTCTTCTGCCATGGTGACAGAAGGAAAGGCGGTGATACTGACCTGTAGAACCACCTGTACTCTGACTGACAACCCCAACCCCACCTACATCTGGTACAGGAACGGACAACTCGTGAACACCCAAGATAACTACCTGTTCCTAGACCCAGTCAGCAGAGAGGATGCAGGCAGCTACTCCTGTATTGCAAAAGGATACGAGAATCTCCACTCTGCTGACGAGACTCTCACTGTCATTAGTAAGTATTTGTAAATAAATGACAGTTTTAAACTTCACTTGTACTTTGTGCTCTTGTATTGAGTTGAGTTCTTTTAAACTCCTAAACTTGAAATACACCCAAACCGCACAATGAATTTGCTCGCTTTTTGGTGCCGCAGATGGTTAATAGCTCAATGTCACGTGTTTGCAAGAAAGAGGACCAGAGATCTAGTCTCATCAAATCTAATCAAATTTAATTTGTCACATGCACCAAATACAACCTTACCCAACAATGGAGTTCAAGAAATAGAGTTAAGAAAATATTTACTAAATAAACGAAGTAAAAAATAAAAGGTAACACATAAAATTACATAACAATAACGAGGCTCAATACAGGGTGTACCGGTACCGAGTGTCACATTCTGACCATAGTTCTTGTGTGTTTTGCTTGTTTTAGTGTTGGTCAGGACGTGAGCTGGGTGGGCATTCTATGTTGTGTGTCTAGTTTGTCTGTTTCTATGTTTGGCCTAATATGGTTCTCAATCAGAGGCAGATGTTTTGTGTTGTCTCTGATTGGGAATCATATATAGGTGGCTTGTTTTGTGTTGGGGTTTGTGGGTGGTTGTTTCCTGTCTCTGTGTTTTCTCTGCACCAGATAGGGCTGTTTCGGTTTGCCACGTTTGTTATTTTGTTAGTTGTAAGTGTTCACAGTTTCGTCTTGTTTATTAAAGTCATGTTGAACACGAGCTACGCTGCGTCTTGGTCTGATCCCTGCTACACCTCCTCTTCAGACGAAGAGGAGGAAGGCTGCCGTTACAGAACCACCCACCAATCTCGGACCAAGCAGCGTAGCAACGGGCAGCAGCAGCAGCGGCCCATTACACAGGACTACTGGACATGGGAGGAAATTCTGGAGGGAAAAGGACACTGGGCTAACATTGGAGAATATCGCCGCTCTCGTGAAGAGATGGAGGCAGCTAAAGCCCAGGAGCGGTGGTATGAGGAGGCAGCACGGAAGTGTGGCTGGAAGCCCGAGAAGAAACCCCAAAAATTTCTTGGGGGGGGGGGTGCTAAAGAGGAGTGTGGCGAAGTCAGGTAGGAAACCTGCGCCCACTTCCTGTGCTTACCGTGGAGAGCGGGAGTACGGGCAGACACCGTGTTATGCGGAAAAGCGCACGATGTCTCCTGTACGTGTGCTTAGCCCGGTGCGGTACATTCCAGCTCCACGTATCGGCCGGGCTAGAGTGGGCATCGAGCCAGGTGCCATGAAGCCGGCTCAACACGTCTGGTCTCCAGTGCGTCTCCTCGGGCCGGCATACATGGCACCAGCCTTACGCATGGTGTCCCCGGTTCGCCAACACAGCCCAGTGCGGGTTATTCCACCTCCCCGCACTGGTCGGGCTACGGGGAGCATTAAACCAGGTAAGGTTGGCCAGGCTCGGTGCTTAAGAGCTCCTGTACGCCTTCACGGTCCGGTCTATCCGGCGCCACCTCCCCGCCCCAGCCCAGTAACACCAGTGCCTACACCACGCACCAGGCTTCCAGTGCTTCTCCAGAGCCCTGTTCTTCCTCCACGCACTCTCCCTGTGGTGCGTGTCTCCAGCCCAGTACCTCCAGATCCGGCACCACGCACCAAGCCTACTGTGCGTATCCAGAGCCCTGTACGCACTGTTCCTGCTCCCCGCACTCGCCTAGTGGTGCGTGTCTCCAGTCCAGTACCACCAGTTCTGGCACCACGCACCAGGCCTACTGTGCGCCTCAGCAGGTCTGAGCTGCCTGCCTGCTCAGTGCCATCTGAGCTGCCTACCTGCTCAGCGCCGTCTGAGCTGCCTGCCTGCCCAGCGCCGTCTGAGCTGCCTGCCTGCCCAGCGCCGTCTGAGCTGCCTGCCTGCCCAGCGCCGTCTGAGCTGCCCGCCTGCCCAGCGCCGTCTGAGATGCCCGCCTGCCCAGCGCCGTCTGAGCTGCCCGCCTGCCCAGCGCCGTCAGAGCCGCCCGTCTGTCCCGAGCCGTCAGAGCCGCCCGTCTGTCCCGAGCCGTCAGAGCCGCCCGTCTGTCCCGAGCCGTCAGAGCCGCCCGTCTGTCCCGAGCCGTCAGAGCCGCCCGTCTGTCCCGAGCCGTCAGAGCCGCCCGTCTGTCCCGAGCCGCCAGAGCCGCCCGTCTGTCCCGAGCCGCCAGAGCCGCCCGTCTGTCCCGAGCCGCCAGAGCCGCCCGTCTGTCCCGAGCCGCCAGAGCCGCCCGTCTGTCCCGAGCCGCCAGAGCCGCCCGTCTGTCCCGAGCCGCCAGAGCCGCCCGTCTGTCCCGAGCCGCCAGAGCCGTCCGTCAGTCAGGAGCCGCCAGAGCCGTCCGTCAGTCAGGAGCCGCCAGAGCCGTCCGTCAGTCAGGAGCCGCCAGAGCCGCCAGCCAGTCAGGAGCCGCCAGAGCCGCCAGCCAGTCAGGAGCCGCCAGAGCCGCCAGCCAGTCAGGAGCCGCCAGAGCCGCCAGCCAGTCAGGAGCCGCCAGAGCCGCCAGCCAGTCAGGAGCCGCCAGAGCCGCCAGCCAGTCAGGAGCCGCCAGAGCCGCCCTCCAGTCATGAGCCGCCCTCCAGTCATGAGCCGCCCTCCAGTCCGGAGCCGCCCTTCAGTCCGGAGCCGCCCTTCAGTCCGGAGCCGCCATTCAGTCCGGAGCCGCCATTCAGTCCGGAGCTGCCATTCGTCCGGAGCTACCTCTCTGTTTTGAGCTACCTCTCTGTCCTAAGCTACCTCTCGGTTCGGAGCTGTCTCCTCAGTCTGATGGGGCCTTTTGTGAGGGTTCCTAGGCCAAGGTCGGTGGCGAGGGTCGCCACTCAAAGGACGCTAAGGAGGGGGACAAAGACAATGGTGGAGTGGTGTCCTCGTCCAGCGCCGGAGCCGCCACCGCGGACAGATGCCCACCCAGACCCTCCCCTAGAGTTTTAGGGGGTGCGTTCGGAGTCCGCACCTCAGGAGGGGGGTACTGTCACGTTCTGACCATAGTTCTTGTGTGTTTTGCTTGTTTTAGTGTTGGTCAGGACGTGAGCTGGGTGGGCATTCTATGTTGTGTGTCTAGTTTGTCTGTTTCTATGTTTGGCCTAATATGGTTCTCAATCAGAGGCAGATGTTTTGTGTTGTCTCTGATTGGGAATCATATATAGGTGGCTTGTTTTGTGTTGGGGTTTGTGGGTGGTTGTTTCCTGTCTCTGTGTTTTCTCTGCACCAGATAGGGCTGTTTCGGTTTGCCACGTTTGTTATTTTATTAGTTGTAAGTGTTCACAGTTTCGTCATGTTGAACACGAGCTACGCTGCGTCTTGGTCTGATCCCTGCTACACCTCCTCTTCAGACGAAGAGGAGGAAGGCTGCCGTTACACCGAGTCAATGTGCGGGGGTACAGGTTAGTCAAGGTAAATTGTACGTGTAGGTAGGGCTAAAGTGACAATGCATAGGTAATAAACAGCGAGGAGCTGTAAATAGTCCAGGTGACCATTTGATTAATTGTTCAGCAGTCTTATAGCTTGGGGGAAGAAGCTTTTAAGGAGCCTTTTGGACCTAGACTTGGCTCTCCGGTACCGCTTGCCGTGCTGTAGTGTTGGTTCCACTTTTCTGGGCTCCGTTATTTACTTAACAAATAAGGAATACTCAAAATGTGCACTTATAAATCATAACAATTTTAATCAAAATACAGCTGTAGACAGAAGTCAAACATCAAACATACAACTGATGTCTCTCCTGAGTTCTGCCCCGAACAAAAGAAAGACAGGATCTTATATACCCGAGATCACACCTTATCGCCAATGTCAAAACCTGCATGTGCAGCTAAAATAACGAGTTATTCTTAACACAAAGTTTCTGAGAACCTGTCTCAGTGGTATGCAAATCCACCCTTGTTTCAGAGAAAAACAGACGCTGTCTCTCTGTGTCGCGATCACACACAGTCCCTTTTCTCACAGACGCCAGGTTGTGGGTTTTGGCAGAGAGCTAGACACAGACAGAGGCCTCAATATTCAGCTAGACAGTGAGCATAAGTACAATGGCACGTAAGCAAATTAATAACAACATAATCAGTGGTGGGGGTCTTTAGAAGACCCCAAAAATCAACTTTAACCCTTCAGAAATAGAGAAAACAGTCTATGACTTGGGTGACTGGAGTCTTTGACAATTTTTGGGGCCTTCCTCTGACACGGCCTAGTATATCGTTTCTGGATGGCAGGAAGCTTGGCCACAGTGATGTATTGGGCCTTACGCACTACCCTCTGTAGCGCCTTATGGTCGGATGCCGAGCAGTTGCCATACCAGGCGGTGATGCCACCGGTCAGGATGCTCTCGATGGTGCAGCTGTAGAACTTTTTGAGGATCTGGGGACCCATGCCAAATCTTTTCAGTCTCCTGAGGGGGAAAAAGTGTTGTCGTGCCCTCTTCACGACTGTCTTGGTGGGGTTACGTCAGAACCTATTGTTGAAGTGGCAGCATGATGTTGACTGTGTACTCTTACCCCTCTGTCTTCGTCAACACCAGATGCCCCAAAGAACACCTCAGTGTCAGTCAGTCCCTCTGGTGAAATAGTGGAGGGCAGTTCAGTGACTCTGACCTGCAGCAGTGATGCCAACCCACCTGTGGACAAATACACCTGGTACAAGAAGAACGTAACCTCACCAAAAGCATCAGGACAGAGTTACAGCATCACTAACATCAGCTCTGAGGACAGAGGAGAATATTACTGTGAGGCAGTGAATGAAGTTGGAGCCCAGAATTCTACATCTCAATTGATAATTATAGCAGGTCAAATATGGTTTAATCATTCAAATATTTCTGGCTACGCTATATGATACACGTGTATTCATGTTGTCCATGTTGGTTTAGGGAAAGAAACGTCTGTGAAGAATACAGGAACAGGTATCACAGTGGTCGTTGTGGTTCTCAGCCTCTGTCTCTCTGGCTTCATGTGGTTCAGGTGAGCATCTTGTCATTTCACTTCATCATTCTGATATGTTACTAGCTTAGTTGTTGTTGATTCATTCATTCTGTCAATTATTCACACGTTCATGTGCAAAACAGGAAGAAGGCCTCCACATCCACCTCTGTCAAGAGGGACACAGCAGACAATGGGCAGGTGAGTTAAGCATAGTATTTTTTTGTTTTCTTTCAGATACTACGCTTGATTAGGCTTCTCTAGCACAATGGAACAAATGGAATTCTGTCTGTCTTCTTTCCCCATCAGGTAAACTCAAGCCTTGTTCATGACAACGTCTCAGGCATGGCCATGACCCCTACTGCAGCACAGAGAGCAGACACAGACAACCAGGATGATGTTCACTATGCCAGCATCTACTTCTCTGGCTCCAATAACCATGAAGTGCCTCTGTACTCGACCATCCAACTGCCTCGACCCCAGAAAGAGGATGTCCTGTACGATGTTGTGAAATTCGATCGCCCCAGGGCTGCCACCCGGTGAGCAAGTTCAGCCATTACAACAAATCAGATAATCTCATAATTAAATGGTACTTGTACTTGACAGTTAGGAATTACCTCCGGTAAGGCGAGGGGTGGTGGTCTGTGTCTATTTGTCAATAACAGCTGGTGCGGGATGTCTAATATTAAAGAAGTCTCAAGGTTTTGCTCACCTGAGGTAGAGTACCTTATGATCAAATCAAATTTTATTTGTCACATACACATGGTTAGCAGATGTTAATGCGAGTGTAGCGAAATGCTTGTGCTTCTAGTTCCGACAATGCAGTAATAACCAACAAGTAATCTAACCTAACAATTCCACAACTACTACCTTATACACACAAGTGTAAAGGGATAAAGAATATGTACATAAAGATGTATGAATGAGTGATGGTACAGAACGGCATAGGCAAGATGCAGTAGATGGTATAGAGTACAGTATATACATATGAGATGAGTAATGTAGGGTACTGTAGTGTGGGGTATAAGCTGTAGACCACCCTATCTACCAAGAATCTTCGTCTATATTTTTCATAGCTGTCTATTTACCACCACAAACCTATGCTGGCACTAATAACACACTCAGCGAGCTGCGTAAGGCCATGAGCAAAAAAGAACATCCTCATCCAGAAGCGGCGCGCCTAGTGGCCGGGGACTTTAATACAGCAAAACTTAAATCAGTTTTTACCTAATTTCTACCAGCATGTCACATGTGCAACCAGAAGGGGAAAAAAACTGTTGACCACCTTTACTCCACACAGAGATGCGTACAAAGCTCTCTCTCGCCCTCCATTTGGCAAATCTGAGCCTAATTCTATCCTCCTCGTTCCTGCACTGTGATTATTATTATTTGACCCTGCTGGTCATCTATGAACATTTGAACATCTTAGCCATGTTATAATCTCCACCCAGCACAGCCAGAAGAGGACTGGCCACCCCTCATAGCCTGGTTCCTCTCTAGGTTTCTTCCTAGGTTCTGGCCTTTCTAGGGAGTTTTTCCCAGCCACCGTGCATCCACACCTGCATTGCTTGCTGTTTGGGGTTTTAGGCTGGGTTACTGTACAGCACTTTGTGACATCAGCTGATGTAAGAAGGGCTATATAAATACATTTGATTTGATGATGATTTGCTTACAAGCAAAAACTAAAGCAGGAAGTACCAGTGAGTCGCTCAATACAGAGGTGGTCAGATAACATGGATGCTAAGCTACAGAACTGTTTAAATAGCACAGACTGGAATATGTTCCCGGATTCATCCGATGGCATTGAGGAGTATACCACCTCAGCCACTGGCTGTGCATTGATGACGTCATCCCCACAGTGACTGTATGTACATATCCCAACCAGAATCCATGCATTACAGGCAACATCCGCACTGAGCTAAAGGCTAGAGCTGCCACTATCAAGGAGCGGGAAACTAATCCAGACGCTTAAAAGAAATCCCTTTATGCCTTCGAACCATCAAACAGGCAAAGCGGCTCTGACGATCATTGGATGTGGCAGGGCTTGCAAATTATTAGACTACAAAGGGAAACACAGACACGGACTACCCAGGCAGGCTAAATGCCTTTTATGCTCGTTTCGAGGCAAGCAACACCGAAGCTTGCATGAGAGCACCAGCTGTTCTGGACGACTGTGTGATCACGCTCTCTGTAGCAGATGTGAGCAAGACCTTTAAACAGGTCAACATTCACAAGACCACGGGGCCAGACGGATTGCCAGGACGTGTACTCACAGCATGCGCGGACCAACTGGCAAGTGTCTTCACTGACATTTTCAACCTCTCTGTTTTACCTACATGTTTCAAGTAGACCACCATAGTCCCTGTGCCCAAGAACGCCAAGGTAACCTGTCTAAATGACAATCGCTCTGTAGCCATGAAGTGCTTTTAAAGGCTGGTCATGGCTCACATGAACACCATCATCCCAAAAACCCTAGACCCACTCCAATTTGCATACCCCCCCAACAGATCCACAGATGACACAATCTCAATTGCACTCCACACTGCCCTTTCCCACCTGGACAAAAGGTACTCCTATGTGAGAATACAGCTCAGAGTTCAACACCATAGTGTCCACAAAGCTCATCACTAAGCTAAGGACCCTGGGACAAAACACCTCCCTCTGCAACTGGATCCTGGACTTCCTAACGGGCTGCCCCCAGGAGGTAAGGGTAGGCAACAACACATCTACCACACTGATCCTCAATACTGGGCCCCTCAAGGGTGCGTGATTAGTCCCCTCGTGTACTCCCTGTTAACCCACGAATGCATGGCCAAGCATGACTCCAACACCATCATTAAGTTTGCCGATGACACAACAGCGGTAGGCCTGATCACCGACAACGCTGAGACAGCCTATGGGGAGGAGGTCAGAGACCTGGCAGTGTGGTGCGAGGACAACAACCTCTCCCTCAACGTGAGCGAGACAAAGGAGCTGATTGTGGACTACAGGAAAAGGACGGCCGAACACGCCCCCATTCATATGGACAGGGCTGTAGTTGAGTGTGTCGAAAGCTTCAAGTTCCTTGGTGTCCACATCACCAACAAACTATCATGGTCCAACCACACCAAGACAGTTGTGAAGAGGGCACGACCATGCCTATTCCCCCTCAGGAGACTAACAAGATTTAGCATGGGTCCCCAGATCCTCAAAAAGTTCTACAGCTGCACCATTGAGCGCATCTTGACCGGTTGCACTACTGCCTGGTATGGCAACTGCTTGGCATCTGACCGTAAGGGGCTAAAGAGGGTAGTGCGTACAGCCCAGTACATCACTGGGGCCAAGCTTCCTGTCATCCAGGACTATACTAGGCGCTGTCAGAGGAAGGCCCCAAAACATTGTCAAAGACTCCAGCCAACCAAGTCATTGACTGTTGTCTCTGCTACTGCATGGCAAGCGGTACCGAAGCGCCAAGTCTAAGACCAAAAGGCTCCTTAACAGCTTCTACCCCCAAGCCATAAGACTGTTGAACAATTAAACAAATGGTTACCCGGACTATTTGCACTTTACCCCTACCTACAGTACATGTACATATTACCTCAATTACCTCGACTAACCTGTACCCCCGTATAGCCTCGTTATTGTTATTTTTATAGTTTTTAAAAAAAAAAATTTTTTTACTTTAGTTTATTTTTCTTCCTGTATTATACCTATGCTAAAATCTTTGTTCTATTTTTCTGAGACATTTACTTTATGTTCGTATTGTTATCTGTTATTATGTCTTATTGTTGTTGCATTATTGAGAAGGAACCTGCCAGTAAGCATTTAGTTGGACGGTGTATACCATGTGTATCCTGTACATACGACTAATAAAACTTGAAACTTTAAACAATGACTTTAAATGAGATCCCAGAAGTGAGGATTGATGATGACATGTTGCATCTCCTTTCTCATCAGACCTCTCTCACAGGAAGACCTCTCTGTGGTTTATAGCACTGTCAACACACCCGGAAGCAAGATGACCTGAATGAAAGGAGACCTGAACACAACAAGAAGTGCTGAACACAAGATGACTCTGCTTGGGATTCAATCGAACGCACATAGTCGACACGCATACTGCACTTGAATTTTAAAGTTGATTTAAGCCAACATCCGCAGCATTTACCACAAATATGATCTCTGCAAACATCAGGAAAATTCTTGAAAAACTGCATTGTCAGCAGAAGACACTTTTTAGACATGTTTTACTTTTTATTACTAAATATAGGGTCTACCATAGGGTTTAATATAGTATACTATATGGTTTAGTATAGTATACTATAGGGTATACTATAGGGTTTAATATAGTATACTATAGGGTTTAATATGGTATACTATAGGGTTTAATATAGTATACTATAGGGTCTACTATAAAGTTTAATATAGTATACTATAGGGTTTAATATAGAGTTTAATATAGTATAATATAGGATCTTGGCCTATTTCTACATGGCTCATGGCTTGAGACTGAGCTGTGGCTAAAATCTTTACTTTGTATGTCTGAAAGGGAACAAGACAATACCAAACTCATCATTAAGCAGTATTTCTTTAAATCTTTGCGTGAGGTTTAGCGAAAGGAAAATGTTGCCCATAGTCTTTTGGGTCGCCGTGGGTGACGGCACAACAAATTGGGAAATCATTGCTGTTGTCACACCCTGACCTTAGAGATCCTTTTTATGTCTCTATTTTGGTTGGTCAGGGTGTGAGTTGGGGTGGGCATTCTATGTTTTTGTTCTATGTTGTCTATTTCTATGTGTTTGGCCGGGTGTGGTTCTCAATCAGAGGCAGCTGTCTATCGTTGTCTCTGATTGAGAACCATACTTAGGTAGCCTTTTCCCACCTGTGTTTTGTGGGTAGTTGTTTTCTGTACCTGACAGAGTACCTGACAGAACTGTTGCGTTTTGTTCCACTTTTGTTTTTGTTTCAGTGTTCAGGTGATAATAAACATCATGAACACGTTCCACGCTGCGCTTTGGTCTACTCCTTCTTCCTCAGACCAACATCGTTACAGCTGTAGCTTCATTAATGTTAACAATTAATGTACAAGACTGTACAACCACACTGTTATTCACTTCGGGCCCTATTCATACTGGAGATAATTTGACTTCACATGGACTTAAGTCACAATGTTGAGTCTACTCATCTCAAGTCTGAATTGGGCCCTTCAATCACATGTTGCAATTTAACATCATAATTGTTTGTTTCTTTGTAAAATGCTTTTGTAAAATGCACTATCATTACTCAATTAGAATTACTTTGATTTAGGGTTGAACTATCTTCTTAAATAAAAGTACATTATAAAACTGGGCTTGATTTCACTTAGTACGCTCCATGTAATAAATAACACAAAATAATCAGCTTTATTTAATGAGGCCTAATAATAAATGCACACAGTGATTTAAACATCCCATCCCATCCATACACCACACTAAACCTACACATAGTCTGTGTCTGAAAAGGCATCCTATTCCCTACATACTATTGGGTGACACTTCGGACACAGCTATCCTCTTTCTAACAGTTAGGAGCCAAACGAATGATGCCAAGAACTCCAAGTGTAAATATGTCACTCTTGTGACTTGCCGATGCAATGATGTCACACACAAATCATCATCACCATGGTGATGCGCCATGACATAATTTCTTCAGACAGTTGAAATGCTGTTGTCGAGGGGGCGTGGCCACACTACCCTGCAGGTGTCACGTGTTTAACCAAAGTCTTATAATCAGTGACATCATCATAGATGACATCATCATCGCCTTCTCCATGGCGACTACGTTGTCGCTCCTGGCAACGGCTCACGGTTTGGAGCACGGTCACTAGGCGACGGTCTAGGGCGGAGAGGTGCAGCTCCGAGAGGAGGGGGGCCACGGAGAATAGAGGATCATGGGAAAGAGAGTCCCTCATGACATCACTGAGACGGTACTGGGGCACGGAGAGGAGACGCAGATGTAGGAGGGTGGAGCGACGGATCCTAGAGAGAAAGAGAGTGATGGAGTGAGAGTTATGAGAAAGAAGAGAAATAAATGATGATGGTGGTGGGGGTTCTACTAAGATAACATACTGAATTGTTTTAAGATGGTCATTTAGTTATTTTATTTCGAATTTTAGGACCTCTTGGTATATAAAAAAAAATGTTACTAGCCTACAGAAACACATTGAATAACAGATTCATACATGGAAAAACAATACAGCAGAAGGAAGTTTGTTTTCAAGTGTCTATCCTTTATCTGAGAGTTATAAGAAAGATAAGGAAATGATTGTGTTTTTTTACACATATTTAACCCCTTTTGTTAGAACACCATCGTGTTTGTGAGTCTCATCTTTCCATAGAGTGATCACATTACTTTGTACGCCAAACCCTTCGCATGCTATCTATGTTTTTTAGAGAAATCCACATTTCTGGATGTCTGCTGGTCTGATAAACGCCGCTGTAGCTCTGCCACCTCCCACTGTAGATGCGGAAGGCCAACATCGGTGGATGGGGTGGATTGAGACGCAGCCCATGTAAAAACAGATATCTCTAGCTGAAACAGATAGATTTTTATGGAGATGTTTTTATTATGCTAATTAGATTCCTGCGGGGGCGCGGACATTGACTCTTCGGGGTGCTTAGTTATGCACACCAGGTTTTACCTGCAGCACTGCTCCAGAGGTGTCAGGATAGAGGGTTCATCTTTAGAGTGGCGTCCAAACCTGTAGTCCGCACACACAGTGTCAATGTTACAATCAACCATCGTTAGTTAAACCTGTAGTCAGCACACAGACAGTGTCAATGTTACAATCAACCATCGTTAGTTAAACCTGTAGTCAGCACACAGACAAATGTCAATGTCAGACACACACACATGCATGCACACACCATTAAAAAATCAGATCATCAATTTCATTGTCAGGATACTCACGCCCTCCCATTGTCTAAGTGCAGAAGGAAAGTGTTGTTGCCAAACTTCTCAAACGTCTCATAGTGGTGTCGGTCCATATTACCTGTAACAAAATAATTAGTGTCTTTGTGTTTTATTTTCAGCTTTTTCCTCTTTCTGCTCATTGAAAAGACGTTGGTCTCCATGAACAGCACCATAGAAAGGTATTATTATTACAGCATCATTACTATTATAGTTCTAATATATTATTATGTCCTGACCCAGACCTACCCATGAGGAAGTCTAGTATAGTCATGTCTATCAGGTCCACCAGTCTCCCTCCCCAGCCCAGACCTACCCATGAGGAAGTCTAGTATAGTCATGTCTATCAGGTCCACCAGTCTCCCTCCCCAGCCCAGACCTACCCATGAGGAAGTCTAGTATAGTCATGTCTATCAGGTCCACCAGTCTCCTTCCCTCCCCAGACCTACCCATGAGGAAGTCTAGTATAGTCATGTCTATCAGGTCCACCAGTCTCCCTCCCCAGCCCAGACCTACCCATGAGGAAGTTTAGTATAGTCATGTCTATCGGGTCCACCAGTCTCCCTTCCCTCCCCAGACCTACCCATGAGGAAGTCTAGTGTAGTCATGTCTATCAGGTCCACCAGTCTCCCTCCCCAGCCCAGACCTACCCATGAGGAAGTTTAGTATAGTCATGTCTATCGGGTCCACCAGTCCCCCTCCCCTCCCCAGACCTACCCATGAGGAAGTCTAGTGTAGTCATGTCTATCAGGTCCACCAGTCTCCCTCCCCAGCCCAGACCTACCCATGAGGAAGTCTAGTATAGTCATGTCTATCGGGTCCACCAGTCTCCCTCCCCTCCCCAGACCTACCCATGAGGAAGTCTAGTATAGTCATGTCTATCAGGTCCACCAGTCTCCCTCCCCAGCCCAGACCTACCCATGAGGAAGTCTAGTATAGTCATGTCTATCAGGTCCACCAGTCTCCCTCCCAAGCCCAGACCTACCCATGAGGAAGTCTAGTGTAGTCATGTCTATCAGGTCCACCAGTCTCCCTCCCCAGCCAAGACCTACCCATGATGAAGTCTAGTATAGTCATGTCTATCAGGTCCACCAGTCTCCCTCCCCAGCCCAGACCTACCCATGAGGAAGTCTAGTATAGTCATGTCTATCAGGTCCACCAGTCTCCCTCCCCAGCACAGACCTACCCATGATGAAGTCTAGTATAGTCATGTCTATCAGGTCCACCAGTCTCCCTCCCCAGCCCAGACCTACCCATGAGGAAGTCTAGTATAGTCATGTCTAACAGGTCCACCAGTCTCCCTCCCTCCCCAGCCCAGATCTACCCATGAGGAAGTCTAGTATAGTCATGTCTATCAGGTCCACCAGTCTCCCTCCCTCCCCAGCCCAGATCTACCCATGAGGAAGTCTAGTATAGTCATGTCTAACAGGTCCACCAGTCTCCCTCCCCAGCCCAGACCTACCCATGAGGAAGTCTAGTATATTCATGTCTAACAGGTCCACCAGTCTCCCTCCCCAGCCCAGACCTACCCATGAGGAAGTCTAGTATAGTCATGTCTATCAGGTCCACCAGTCTCCCTCCCCAGCCCAGACCTACCCACTATGAAGTCTAGTATAGTCATGTCTATCAGGTCCACCAGTCTCCCTCCCCAGCCCAGACCTACCCATGAGGAAGTCTAGTATAGTAATGTCTATCAGGTCCACCAGTCTCCCTCCCCAGCCCAGACCTACCCATGAGGAAGTTTAGTATAGTCATGTCTATCAGGTCCACCAGTCTCCCTCCCCAGCCCAGACCTACCCATGAGGAAGTCTAGTATAGTCATGTTTATCAGGTCCACCAGTCTCCCTCCCCAGCCCAGACCTACCCATGAGGAAGTCTAGTATAGTCATGTCTATCAGGTCCACCAGTCTCCCTCCCCAGCCCAGATCTACCCATGAGGAAGTCTAGTATAGTCATGTCTATCAGGTCCACCAGTCTCCCTCCCCAGCCCAGATCTACCCATGAGGAAGTCTAGTATAGTCATGTCTATCAGGTCCACCAGTCTCGCTCCCCAGCCCAGACCTACCCATGAGGAAGTCTAGTATAGTCATGTCTATCAGGTCCACCAGTCTCCCTCCCCAGCCCAGACCTACCCATGAGGAAGTCTAGTATAGTCATGTTTATCAGGTCCACCAGTCTCCCTCCCTCCCCAGCCCAGACCTACCCATGAGGAAGTCTAGTATAGTCATGTCTATCAGGTCCACCAGTCTCCCTCCCCAGCCCAGACCTACCCATGAGGAAGTCTAGTATAGTCATGTCTATCAGGTCCACCAGTCTCCCTCCCCAGCCCAGACCTACCCATGAGGAAGTCTAGTATAGTCATGTCTATCAGGTCCACCAGTCTCCCTCCCCAGCCCAGACCTACCCACGAGGAAGTCTAGTATAGTCATGTCTATCAGGTCCACCAGTCTCCCTCCCCAGCCCAGACCTACCCATGAGGAAGTCTAGTATAGTCATGTCTATCAGGTCCACCAGTCTCCCTCCCCAGCCCAGACCTACCCATGAGGAAGTCTAGTATAGTCATGTCTATCAGGTCCACCAGTCTCCCTCCCCAGCCCAGACCTACCCATGATGAAGTCTAGTATAGTCATGTCTATCAGGTCCACCAGTCTCCCTCCCCAGCCCAGACCTACCCATGAGGAAGTCTAGTATAGTCATGTCTATCAGGTCCACCAGTCTCCCTCCCCAGCCCAGACCTACCCATTATGAAGTCTAGTATAGTCATGTCTATCAGGTCCACCAGTCTCCCTCCCCAGCCCAGACCTACCCATGATGAAGTCTAGTATAGTCATGTCTATCAGGTCCACCAGTCTCCCTCCCCAGCCCAGACCTACCCATGATGAAGTCTAGTATAGTCATGTCTATCAGGTCCACCAGTCTTCCTCCCCAGCCCAGACCTACCCATGATGAAGTCTAGTATAGTCATGTTTATCAGGTCCACCAGTCTTCCTCCCCAGCCCAGACCTACCCATGATGAAGTCTAGTATAGTCATGTTTATCAGGTCCACCAGTCTCCCTCCCCAGCCCAGACCTACCCATGATGAAGTCTAGTATAGTCATGTCTATCAGGTCCACCAGTCTCCCTCCCCAGCCCAGACCTACCCATGAGGAAGTCTAGTATAGTCATGTCTATCAGGTCCACCAGTCTCCCTCCCCAGCCCAGACCTACCCATGAGGAAGTCTAGTATAGTCATGTCTATCAGGTCCACCAGTCTCCCTCCCTCCCCAGCCCAGACCTACCCATGATGAAGTCTAGTATATTCATGTCTATCAGGTCCACCAGTCTCCCTCCCCAGCCCAGACCTACCCATGAGGAAGTCTAGTATAGTCA
The DNA here is from genome assembly GCF_016432855.1 of Salvelinus namaycush. NCBI lineage: Eukaryota > Metazoa > Chordata > Actinopteri > Salmoniformes > Salmonidae > Salvelinus > Salvelinus namaycush. Next base: position 4,102,106 of record NC_052345.1, read on the forward strand.
TGTCTATCAGGTCCACCAGTCTCCCTCCCCAGCCCAGACCTACCCATGAGGAAGTCTAGTATAGTCATGTCTATCAGGTCCACCAGTCTCCTTCCCTCCCCAGACCTACCCATGAGGAAGTCTAGTATAGTCATGTCTATCAGGTCCACCAGTCTCCCTCCCCAGCCCAGACCTACCCATGAGGAAGTCTAGTATAGTCATGTCTCAGGTCCACCAGTCTCCCTCCCCAGCCCAGATCTACCCATGAGGAAGTCTAGTATAGTCATGTCTATCAGGTCCACCAGTCTCCCTCCCTCCCCAGCCCAGATCTACCCATGAGGAAGTCTAGTATAGTCATGTCTATCAGGTCCACCAGTCTCCCTCCCCAGCCCAGACCTACCCATGAGGAAGTCTAGTATAGTCATGTCTATCAGGTCCACCAGTCTCCCTCCCCAGCCCAGACCTACCCATGAGGAAGTCTAGTATAGTCATGTCTCAGGTCCACCAGTCTCCCTCCCCAGCCCAGATCTACCCATGAGGAAGTCTAGTATAGTCATGTCTATCAGGTCCACCAGTCTCCCTCCCCAGCCCAGACCTACCCATGAGGAAGTCTAGTGTAGTCATGTCTATCAGGTCCACCAGTCTCCCTCCCCAGCCCAGACCTACCCATGAGGAAGTCTAGTATAGTCATGTCTATCAGGTCCACCAGTCTCCTTCCCTCCCCAGACCTACCCATGAGGAAGTCTAGTATAGTCATGTCTATCAGGTCCACCAGTCTCCCTCCCCAGCCCAGACCTACCCATGAGGAAGTCTAGTATAGTCATGTCTATCAGGTCCACCAGTCTCCCTCCCTCCCCAGCCCAGACCTACCCATTATGAAGTCTAGTATAGTCATGTCTATCAGGTCCACCAGTCTCCCTCCCCAGCCCAGACCTACCCATGAGGAAGTCTAGTATAGTCATGTCTATCAGGTCCACCAGTCTCCCTCCCCAGCACAGACCTACCCATGAGGAAGTCTAGTATAGTCATGTCTATCAGGTCCACCAGTCTCCCTCCCCAGCCCAGACCTACCCATGAGGAAGTCTAGTATAGTCATGTCTATCAGGTCCACCAGTCTCCTTCCCTCCCCAGACCTACCCATGAGGAAGTCTAGTGTAGTCATGTCTATCAGGTCCACCAGTCTCCCTCCCCAGCCCAGACCTACCCATGAGGAAGTCTAGTATAGTCATGTCTATCAGGTCCACCAGTCTCCCTCCCCTCCCCAGACCTACCCATGAGGAAGTCTAGTATAGTCATGTCTATCAGGTCCACCAGTCTCCCTCCCCAGCCCAGACCTACCCATGAGGAAGTCTAGTATAGTCATGTCTATCAGGTCCACCAGTCTCCCTCCCAAGCCCAGACCTACCCATGAGGAAGTCTAGTGTAGTCATGTCTATCAGGTCCACCAGTCTCCCTCCCCAGCCAAGACCTACCCATGAGGAAGTCTAGTATAGTCATGTCTATCAGGTCCACCAGTCTCCCTCCCCAGCCCAGACCTACCCATGAGGAAGTCTAGTATAGTCATGTCTATCAGGTCCACCAGTCTCCCTCCCCAGCACAGACCTACCCATGAGGAAGTCTAGTATAGTCATGTCTATCAGGTCCACCAGTCTCCCTCCCCAGCCCAGACCTACCCATGAGGAAGTCTAGTATAGTCATGTCTAATAGGTCCACCAGTCTCCTTCCCTCCCCAGCCCAGACCTACCCATGAGGAAGTCTAGTATAGTCATGTCTATCAGGTCCACCAGTCTCCCTCCCTCCCCAGCCCAGATCTACCCATGAGGAAGTCTAGTATAGTCATGTCTAACAGGTCCACCAGTCTCCCTCCCCAGCCCAGACCTACCCATGAGGAAGTCTAGTATAGTCATGTCTATCAGGTCCACCAGTCTCCCTCCCCAGCCCAGACCTACCCATGAGGAAGTCTAGTATAGTCATGTCTATCAGGTCCACCAGTCTCCCTCCCCAGCCCAGACCTACCCATTATGAAGTCTAGTATAGTCATGTCTATCAGGTCCACCAGTCTCCCTCCCCAGCCCAGACCTACCCATGATGAAGTCTAGTATAGTCATGTCTATCAGGTCCACCAGTCTCCCTCCCCAGCCCAGACCTACCCATGAGGAAGTTTAGTATAGTCATGTCTATCAGGTCCACCAGTCTCCCTCCCCAGCCCAGACCTACCCATGAGGAAGTCTAGTATAGTCATGTTTATCAGGTCCACCAGTCTCCCTCCCCAGCCCAGACCTACCCATGAGGAAGTCTAGTATAGTCATGTCTATCAGGTCCACCAGTCTCCCTCCCCAGCCCAGATCTACCCATGAGGAAGTCTAGTATAGTCATGTCTATCAGGTCCACCAGTCTCCCTCCCCAGCCCAGATCTACCCATGAGGAAGTCTAGTATAGTCATGTCTATCAGGTCCACCAGTCTCCCTCCCCAGCCCAGACCTACCCATGAGGAAGTCTAGTATAGTCATGTCTATCAGGTCCACCAGTCTCCCTCCCCAGCCCAGACCTACCCATGAGGAAGTCTAGTATAGTCATGTTTATCAGGTCCACCAGTCTCCCTCCCTCCCCAGCCCAGACCTACCCATGAGGAAGTCTAGTATAGTCATGTCTATCAGGTCCACCAGTCTCCCTCCCCAGCCCAGACCTACCCATGAGGAAGTCTAGTATAGTCATGTCTATCAGGTCCACCAGTCTCCCTCCCCAGCCCAGACCTACCCATGAGGAAGTCTAGTATAGTCATGTCTATCAGGTCCACCAGTCTCCCTCCCCAGCCCAGACCTACCCACGAGGAAGTCTAGTATAGTCATGTCTATCAGGTCCACCAGTCTCCCTCCCCAGCCCAGACCTACCCATGAGGAAGTCTAGTATAGTCATGTCTATCAGGTCCACCAGTCTCCCTCCCCAGCCCAGACCTACCCATGAGGAAGTCTAGTATAGTCATGTCTATCAGGTCCACCAGTCTCCCTCCCCAGCCCAGACCTACCCATGATGAAGTCTAGTATAGTCATGTCTATCAGGTCCACCAGTCTCCCTCCCCAGCCCAGACCTACCCATGAGGAAGTCTAGTATAGTCATGTCTATCAGGTCCACCAGTCTCCCTCCCCAGCCCAGACCTACCCATGATGAAGTCTAGTATAGTCATGTCTATCAGGTCCACCAGTCTCCCTCCCCAGCCCAGACCTACCCATGATGAAGTCTAGTATAGTCATGTCTATCAGGTCCACCAGTCTCCCTCCCCAGCCCAGACCTACCCATGATGAAGTCTAGTATAGTCATGTCTATCAGGTCCACCAGTCTTCCTCCCCAGCCCAGACCTACCCATGATGAAGTCTAGTATAGTCATGTTTATCAGGTCCACCAGTCTTCCTCCCCAGCCCAGACCTACCCATGATGAAGTCTAGTATAGTCATGTTTATCAGGTCCACCAGTCTCCCTCCCCAGCCCAGACCTACCCATGATGAAGTCTAGTATAGTCATGTCTATCAGGTCCACCAGTCTCCCTCCCCAGCCCAGACCTACCCATGAGGAAGTCTAGTATAGTCATGTCTATCAGGTCCACCAGTCTCCCTCCCCAGCCCAGACCTACCCATGAGGAAGTCTAGTATAGTCATGTCTATCAGGTCCACCAGTCTCCCTCCCTCCCCAGCCCAGACCTACCCATGAGGAAGTCTAGTATATTCATGTCTATCAGGTCCACCAGTCTCCCTCCCCAGCCCAGACCTACCCATGAGGAAGTCTAGTATAGTCATGTCTATCAGGTCCACCAGTCTCCCTCCCCAGCCCAGACCTACCCATGAGGAAGTCTAGTATAGTCATGTCTATCAGGTCCACCAGTCTCCTTCCCTCCCCAGACCTACCCATGAGGAAGTCTAGTATAGTCATGTCTATCAGGTCCACCAGTCTCCCTCCCCAGCCCAGACCTACCCATGAGGAAGTCTAGTATAGTCATGTCTCAGGTCCACCAGTCTCCCTCCCCAGCCCAGATCTACCCATGAGGAAGTCTAGTATAGTCATGTCTATCAGGTCCACCAGTCTCCCTCCCTCCCCAGCCCAGATCTACCCATGAGGAAGTCTAGTATAGTCATGTCTATCAGGTCCACCAGTCTCCCTCCCCAGCCCAGACCTACCCATGAGGAAGTCTAGTATAGTCATGTCTATCAGGTCCACCAGTCTCCCTCCCCAGCCCAGACCTACCCATGAGGAAGTCTAGTATAGTCATGTCTCAGGTCCACCAGTCTCCCTCCCCAGCCCAGATCTACCCATGAGGAAGTCTAGTATAGTCATGTCTATCAGGTCCACCAGTCTCCCTCCCCAGCCCAGACCTACCCATGAGGAAGTCTAGTGTAGTCATGTCTATCAGGTCCACCAGTCTCCCTCCCCAGCCCAGACCTACCCATGAGGAAGTCTAGTATAGTCATGTCTATCAGGTCCACCAGTCTCCTTCCCTCCCCAGACCTACCCATGAGGAAGTCTAGTATAGTCATGTCTATCAGGTCCACCAGTCTCCCTCCCCAGCCCAGACCTACCCATGAGGAAGTCTAGTATAGTCATGTCTATCAGGTCCACCAGTCTCCCTCCCTCCCCAGCCCAGACCTACCCATGATGAAGTCTAGTATAGTCATGTCTATCAGGTCCACCAGTCTCCCTCCCCAGCCCAGACCTACCCATGAGGAAGTCTAGTATATTCATGTCTATCAGGTCCACCAGTCTCCCTCCCCAGCACAGACCTACCCATGATGAAGTCTAGTATAGTCATGTCTATCAGGTCCACCAGTCTCCCTCCCCAGCCCAGACCTACCCATGATGAAGTCTAGTATAGTCATGTCTATCAGGTCCACCAGTCTCCCTCCCCAGCCCAGACCTACCCATGAGGAAGTCTAGTATATTCATGTCTATCAGGTCCACCAGTCTCCCTCCCCAGCCCAGACCTACCCATGAGGAAGTCTAGTATAGTCATGTCTATCAGGTCTACCAGTCTCCCTCCCCAGCCCAGACCTACCCATGATGAAGTCTAGTATAGTCATGTCTATCAGGTCCACCAGTCTCCCTCCCCAGCCCAGACCTACCCATGAGGAAGTCTAGTATAGTCATGTCTATCAGGTCCACCAGTCTCCCTCCCCAGCCCAGACCTACCCATGAGGAAGTCTAGTATAGTCATGTCTATCAGGTCCACCAGTCTCCCTCCCTCCCCAGCCCAGACCTACCCATGAGGAAGTCTAGTATAGTCATGTCTATCAGGTCCACCAGTCTCCCTCCCCAGCCCAGACCTACCCATGAGGAAGTCTAGTATAGTCATGTCTATCAGGTCCACCAGTCTCCCTCCCCAGCCCAGACCTACCCATGAGGAAGTCTAGTATATTCATGTCTATCAGGTCCACCAGTCTCCCTCCCCAGCCCAGACCTACCCATTATGAAGTCTAGTATAGTCATGTCTATCAGGTCCACCAGTCTCCCTCCCCAGCCCAGACCTACCCATGAGGAAGTCTAGTATAGTCATGTCTATCAGGTCCACCAGTCTCCCTCCCCAGCCCAGACCTACCCATGAGGAAGTCTAGTATAGTCATGTCTATCAGGTCCACCAGTCTCCCTCCCCAGCCCAGACCTACCCATGATGAAGTCTAGTATAGTCATGTCTATCAGGTCCACCAGTCTCCCTCCCCAGCCCAGACCTACCCATGATGAAGTCTAGTATAGTCATGTCTATCAGGTCCACCAGTCTCCCTCCCCAGCCCAGACCTACCCATGAGGAAGTCTAGTATAGTCATGTCTATCAGGTCCACCAGTCTCCCTCCCCAGCCCAGACCTACCCATGAGGAAGTCTAGTATAGTCATGTCTATCAGGTCCACCAGTCTCCCTCCCCAGCCCAGACCTACCCATGATGAAGTCTAGTATAGTCATGTCTATCAGGTCCACCAGTCTCCCTCCCCAGCCCAGACCTACCCATGAGGAAGTCTAGTATAGTCATGTCTATCAGGTCCACCAGTCTCCCTCCCCAGCCCAGACCTACCCATGAGGAAGTCTAGTATAGTCATGTCTATCAGGTCCACCAGTCTCCCTCCCCAGCCCAGACCTACCCATGAGGAAGTCTAGTATAGTCATGTCTATCAGGTCCACCAGTCTCCCTCCCCAGCCCAGACCTACCCATGAGGAAGTCTAGTATAGTCATGTCTATCAGGTCCACCAGTCTCCCTCCCCAGCCCAGACCTACCCATGAGGAAGTCTAGTATAGTCATGTCTATCAGGTCCACCAGTCTCCCTCCCCAGCCCAGACCTACCCATGAGGAAGTCTAGTATAGTCATGTCTATCAGGTCCACCAGTCTCCCTCCCCAGCCCAGACCTACCCATGAGGAAGTCTAGTATAGTCATGTCTATCAGGTCCACCAGTCTCCCTCCCCAGCCCAGACCTACCCCCTGAGGAAGTCTAGTATAGTCATGTCTATCAGGTCCACCAGTCTCCCTCCCCAGCCCAGACCTACCCATGATGAAGTCTAGTATAGTCATGTCTATCAGGTCCACCAGTCTCCCTCCCCAGCCCAGACCTACCCATGAGGAAGTCTAGTATAGTCATGTCTATCAGGTCCACCAGTCTCCCTCCCCAGCCCAGACCTACCCATGATGAAGTCTAGTATAGTCATGTCTATCAGGTCCACCTGTCTCCCTCCCCAGCCCAGACCTACCCATGATGAAGTCTAGTATAGTCATGTCTATCAGGTCCACCAGTCTCCCTCCCCAGCCCAGACCTACCCATGAGGAAGTCTAGTATAGTCATGTTCTATCAGGTCCACCAGTCTCCCTCCCCAGCCCAGACCTACCCATGAGGAAGTCTAGTATAGTCATGTCTATCAGGTCCACCAGTCTCCCTCCCCAGCCCAGATCTACCCATGAGGAAGTCTAGTATAGTCATGTCTATCAGGTCCACCAGTCTCCCTCCCCAGCCCAGACCTACCCATGAGGAAGTCTAGTATAGTCATGTCTATCAGGTCCACCAGTCTCCCTCCCCAGCCCAGACCTACCCATTATGAAGTCTAGTATAGTCATGTCTATCAGGTCCACCAGTCTCCCTCCCCAGCCCAGACCTACCCATGAGGAAGTCTAGTATAGTCATGTCTATCAGGTCCACCAGTCTCCCTCCCCAGCCCAGACCTACCCATGAGGAAGTCTAGTATAGTCATGTTTATCAGGTCCACCAGTCTCCCTCCCCAGCCCAGACCTACCCATGAGGAAGTCTAGTATAGTCATGTCTATCAGGTCCACCAGTCTCCCTCCCCAGCCCAGATCTACCCATGAGGAAGTCTAGTATAGTCATGTCTATCAGGTCCACCAGTCTCCCTCCCCAGCCCAGATCTACCCATGAGGAAGTCTAGTATAGTCATGTCTATCAGGTCCACCAGTCTCCCTCCCCAGCCCAGACCTACCCATGATGAAGTCTAGTATAGTCATGTCTATCAGGTCCACCAGTCTCCCTCCCCAGCCCAGACCTACCCATGAGGAAGTCTAGTATAGTCATGTCTATCAGGTCCACCAGTCTCCCTCCCCAGCCCAGACCTACCCATTATGAAGTCTAGTATAGTCATGTCTATCAGGTCCACCAGTCTCCCTCCCCAGCCCAGACCTACCCATGAGGAAGTCTAGTATAGTCATGTCTATCAGGTCCACCAGTCTCCTTCCCTCCCCAGACCTACCCATGAGGAAGTCTAGTATAGTCATGTCTATCAGGTCCACCAGTCTCCCTCCCCAGCCCAGACCTACCCATGAGGAAGTCTAGTATAGTCATGTCTATCAGGTCCACCAGTCTCCCTCCCCAGCCCAGACCTACCCATGAGGAAGTCTAGTATAGTCATGTCTATCAGGTCCACCAGTCTCCCTCCCCAGCCCAGACCTACCCATGATGAAGTCTAGTATAGTCATGTCTATCAGGTCCACCAGTCTCCCTCCCCAGCCCAGACCTACCCATGAGGAAGTCTAGTATAGTCATGTCTATCAGGTCCACCAGTCTCCCTCCCCAGCCCAGACCTACCCATGAGGAAGTCTAGTATAGTCATGTCTATCAGGTCCACCAGTCTCCCTCCCCAGCCCAGACCTACCCATGAGGAAGTCTAGTATAGTCATGTCTATCAGGTCCACCAGTCTCCCTCCCCAGCCCAGACCTACCCATGAGGAAGTCTAGTATAGTCATGTCTATCAGGTCCACCAGTCTCCCTCCCCAGCCCAGACCTACCCATGATGAAGTCTAGTATAGTCATGTCTATCAGGTCCACCAGTCTCCCTCCCCAGCCCAGACCTACCCATGATGAAGTCTAGTATAGTCATGTCTATCAGGTCCACCAGTCTCCCTCCCCAGCCCAGACCTACCCATGAGGAAGTCTAGTATATTCATGTCTATCAGGTCCACCAGTCTCCCTCCCCAGCCCAGACCTACCCATGAGGAAGTCTAGTATAGTCATGTCTATCAGGTCCACCAGTCTCCCTCCCCAGCCCAGACCTACCCATGAGGAAGTCTAGTATAGTCATGTCTATCAGGTCCACCAGTCTCCCTCCCCAGCCCAGACCTACCCATGAGGAAGTCTAGTATAGTCATGTCTATCAGGTCCACCAGTCTCCCTCCCCAGCCCAGACCTACCCATGATGAAGTCTAGTATAGTCATGTCTATCAGGTCCACCAGTCTCCCTCCCCAGCCCAGACCTACCATGAGGAAGTCTAGTATAGTCATGTCTATCAGGTCCACCAGTCTCCCCCCCCCAGCCCAGACCTACCCATGAGGAAGTCTAGTATAGTCATGTCTATCAGGTCCACCAGTCTCCCTCCTCCCAGCCAGACCTACCCATGAGGAAGTCTAGTATAGTCATGTCTATCAGGTCCACCAGTCTCCCTCCCCAGCCCAGACCTACCCATGAGGAAGTCTAGTATAGTCATGTCTATCAGGTCCACCAGTCTCCCTCCCCAGCCAGACCTACCCATGAGGAAGTCTAGTATAGTCATGTCTATCAGGTCCACCAGTCTCCCTCCCCAGCCAATGTATATACCACCATACACGCACTACACACACATACATACAACATGTATAATACAACCATACACCACTACATATCTACAATACAACATGTTAATACCACCATACACCACTACACATCTACAAAACAACATGTATAATACCACCATACAACACTAGATAATGCCATTCCATTCGCTCTGTTCCAGACATTATTATGAGCCGTTTGTATTGGTATTTATTAGGATCTGCCAAGGCAGCAGCTACTCTTCCTGGGGTCCAAACACATTAAGGCACTTATATCACATATAATACAATACATCATATAACATTATTATATACAATACAC